>NC_057862.1:326465685-326475685 GCF_019393635.1 Dromiciops gliroides | reverse complement strand
GGAGTCAGAAAGGCCTAAGTTCAAATCCTGCTCCAGATACTAGCTGTGTTGCCCTGGGAAAGTCACTTGACCCTGTTTGCCTCAGTTTCCTCATCTGTAAAATAATCTGGAAAATGAAATGGCAAACCACTCCAGTATCTTTAACAAGAAAACCCCTAATGGGGTCATGAAGAGACAGACACGACTGAAATGATTGAATGACAACATAATGCTTATGGAAGGTATTTTCCACAGGCCTAGTGGCTGTCCAACACAGAGGGCAGAGCCATATGATCTCTTGCATGGCTTTTTGTAAACACACTTGTGCTGATTGCATAAAATTCTAGGACATTGTAGACTCTCCTAAATGTAAATCAAAATCAAATTAGAGTCCAGACTAAGAATCCACACAAGTAAATACACTTGTAGATGCATACATGGATGAAGAATGACCAAATGACCTGGTCTGCATTCCCCATGTGTAACATTAGCACAAAATATTTTGCACTTATACTTGAAATGCTGTCCCTCCTCACCTTGTCCTCTGAGAACTCATTTGGACTCTCAAAGCTCAGTTCAAATCCAACTTGCTCTCAGGACTTTTCTAATTCCCCAGGATATAGAATTAGCATCACAGAATATGAAGTGTTTTAAGGTACCTTGGAGATCATCCAATTCAACACATACAGGAGAGGAATTCGCAAATGCCTAAGAGATCATCGAACCAGTTCTTGAAGATCTCCAAGGAGGGGGAATCCACTATGTGCTTGGGGCAACCAATTTCATTTTGAGATAGCTCTAATCATGAAAAGTTTTCTCTGACATTAAACCTAAATATCCTTTTTTGGAAATTCCAGAAACTGGAGTTTCTTCTCCCTGGGACTAAAAAGAACAAATTGAATTTTTCCTTTACATGACACCATTCAAGCATGTGAAAACAAGAGTCTTTTCTTCTCTAGGTTAAACATTCCCAGGTACGACAACTGAATATGATAATTCACACCCTCCCACCCAAAATAAGATTTTGTAGTTAATGTACATATATGCTTTATAATTACACGCATACTATATATATATATAATTACTTATATGTATGTATATATAATTACTTAAATGTATACATAATTACATATGTGTATGTATATATAATTACTTATATGTATATACAATTGATTATATGCTATATGTATATTTAATTTATATGTATATGTAATTAGTTATATGGCAGGTGTATATATAATTACATATATATATATATTAATATAATTCCTCATGTGTGGAAATCAGTAGGAATTTAATATATGCTTGTTGAACTGGGTTAGATTTGATTATCACCCTCATAGAGTGGTTAGAAGGAAAGTATTCTATTAGGCAAAGTGCCTTTAGAAATGCTGCCTATTACTATTACCATTCCAGCCCTATCCCAAACTATTCCCAACTTTGTAGGAAAAATAGATTCTTTACTGTTTTCTTTTTTTGTCCTACCTTGGCCCTTTCATTTTCACAGTCCATCTTATGTGTCACTCCCTATGGTAAAAACATATTTTGGGGCAGCTAGGTTGTGCGGTGGTTAGAGTACTGGCCCTGGAGTCAGGAGTACCTGAGTTCAAATCTGGCCTCAGACACTTGACATTTACTAGCTGTGTGACCCTGGGCAAGTCACTTAACCCCAATTGCCTCACTTAAAAAAAAAAAAAGGTTTAAAAAAAAAACATATTTAAACTCGCCCAGCTGAAAGATCTATTCTCCCCTTCCTCACATGTCTCCCCAAGATTCCTCCTGGTCATCTGTGAACTTACTACAGTCTTTCTGGTATCATTAGGATTTATGAACACGTATTCTTCTTCCATTTAGTTTATAACCTCTTACAAAGTAACATCTATTTCATGTTTAACTTTTATATCCCCAGCATCTAGCACTGTGCCTTTCACATAGTAGGCGTTTTGTCAATACTTTTAACTGGATTGAAGATATACTTCAAAAGCAGAATTTTATCTGTTAAAAATATGAAATTCGATGTAGTCAATTTTTCTTGTCTCTACTTAAAGCTTCATTAATGTGAAAATGTGTTTATGTGTTTAATAATTTTTATCCTAACTTCCTGTGGTAAGAGTAATTTGGTGAACCATAAAATTGAGCTAAGTTCAATAAACTAAAGCTAAAACATCATTAAAATATCTCTAAGGCAAAGCCTATTTTCAAGCTTTCCAATAAGTGTCCATAAAAAGAGAAACAAGAAACTTTAGCTCTCACTTAATCGCCATTATTTTCCCATTGACATACATTATAATTTCAGATGTGCTTTCTTTTCATTCCTGATTGATCTTCAGCTGGAAATGGCTTCTTACACTTGAGTTTTAATTTGCTCTGTTCCTAGTTCTCTGTCCTCAGCTTCTATAGCACGTAGCTAGAAATCTTTTTTTAAAAATGTATCAGGCTAGTAATTCTATGCTGAATTAAAAGATATTGAAATAGAATGAATCTTATGGAGTTCAACTACCATTTTACAAAGGAAGAAAACAATGCCCAGTGAAAGAAAATGACTTGACCAAGGTCACATATGTAACCTATAAATAGCAGAGCAAGGGATCAAATGCATGTCTTCTGACTACAAATCAAAGTCACATTTTACTACTACAGTTTGCCTAAATGCACCATCTCCTGATGAAAGGCAGCATGAAAGAGTGGATCGAGAAGCAACCTTGCAGTCAAGAGTTCAATTATAAGTTCTAACTCCAACCCATATAGGTCTTTGGCTATGGACCAATCACTTCAACTCTCAATTTCGTGGGATTTCTTTAAGACTTTGGGTTATAAATACATTGATGAGATGCTGAGCTGCATTGGTGGAAGGAGTTCTATATAAGGAATTTCTCACACTTATACAATCATAGCTCTGAACCTTTAACAAAACATAAAGAAATATATCTTGTCAAGAAAATGAATTCTAGTCTGAACTAGGAATTTACCTTAGAAGTCACCTAGTGCAGGGATTTAAAATTAAGATTGAATATTTGTTAAAGTCAGGGAGTGTGTTTGTGTGTGTGTGTGTGTGTTTGTGTGTGTGTGTGTGTGTGTGTCTTGGACCCCTATGTCAGTCTGGTGAAGCTCTGGGTTCCTTTGCAGAATACTATTGTTAAATGTATATAATACATAGGATTATAAGGAAAATTAATTATATTGAAATACAATCTGTAGACAGGAGGACCAATTATTTGTGATCTAGCAGCAGGTCTAATTAATATAGCAATTTTGAAGTAAAAACAGACATAAAACATAAATTGAAATATCCACACCAATGAAAATGTGTGATTTATGTTGGCAAAGATGCAGGTGTGGCTGATACTACAGTAATTTGTTAGGTACACTCATAATTGAAGGAAAAATTGTAGTTAGGGGTTAGTGAAAATAAAGATGTAATTTCCCTCTAGTTTAAGTTTTATATCACTAATGCATTTTTGGTTTTACTATCTAAATCTTCAAGGAGAAACCTCTCTCGACTTGCTGTCAGAAAATAGAGCCTAGAATTTGAATCCTAAAAAACTTGAATACAAATCCTAAATCCACTGTGTTGTAGCACTCTGACCCTGAAAGAATCACAGTCTCTCAGAATCCCTCTATTTCTTTATCTGTAAAATGGTTCTTACCTGGGCCTTTCCTGATCTCTTTTGCAACAAGTGTCTCCAACTCAATCAGCAAAATTGTTTTGTAATCTTTGCCTATATATTCATTTTTTGGGGGTCAGGGCAATGAGGGTTAAGTGACATGCCCAGGGACACAGGGCTAGTAAGTGTCAAGTGTCTGAGGCTAGATTTGAACTTAGGTCCTCCTGAATCCAGGACCTGTGCTTTATCCACTGTGCCACCTAGCTGCCCGCATTTTGCCTATATATTCATAATCTTCTTTTGAATGAATGAATACATGGATGAATGAAACTCATTTCATAAGTACCTACTATGTTCCAAGGACTGGGATATAGCGAGAAAGAGGAGACAGTTCATGCCCTCAAACAGTTCACCATCTACTTAGGGAGGAAGACACATGTAAGAGAATTCAGGTACACAGTGTATGGCAAACACCTACAGATCATAAGACTGTACAATGCCATCTCTCCCAACAGAACAAGCTGTGTGGTGGAAGGGACTGTTTTATTTTTTATTTTTAACCCCAGCCCCTAGCACATAGTAGGCATTTAATAATTGCTGATAGATTGATTGATTGATCAAACTATCACAGTGTTGTGGTAAACATTTTAACAACAAATTGAGTTAAGGTATAGAGAACACTTTGCAACACTTAAAATACTACATAGATTCCAGCTATTGTGTTATTATTATTATTGTTATTATTATTATTTTGCTCAGAAAAGACTCATTAACTTGATTCCATATTTATCTGAACAAAGGGCCAAAGGCTTGGATATCAGGAATTGGGAAGACCAAAACTCCCTGATACCTGACTTGCCTTATAGATCTCTATCTCATCCAACTATCTCATATTACAGATAAAGAAACTAAGGTGCAGAGATGGAATTAGGGTAAGATGGGGTCTCAAGATCACTTATCTAAACAGTTACAGAGCAGTGAATAAAAGTTAGCATTTGAGTTTCCCAGTCGAACGTTCTCTCCACTATACCATCCTGCGTCTATCTTTTATAAGGTAAATCAGGACTTTCTAACTTAATTTACTTGCACTGGCTTTTCAAATATCTCATCCTGATAGACTTAAATTGAAGATGCATTAATTTTCTCACTTTCCCTCAGGGGATTTCTGTTAACTTTTGCACTGAAATAAGAAAGCAACTATGGTTCCTCTGCAAAAAGCAGACTTTATTTTAGCAGTAGACTTTGGAAGTTATGGGGAAATACCATTGATGACAAAGACAGGCCTACACTTTGCTTTTCAAATAATGTCCCTGACAGACAAAGAATAAATAAAAAAGAAAATTGACAATGGTGATTTACTTGGGAGTAGTAGGCAGATAATCCAAGAAGTGAGAAAAATTAACAATAGCACAATGTAACAATGTCTGAACACATCATCTGCTAGAGACAGCTACATCACAAAAGACCATTTTCTGTATGTATCTCTCCCTTCCCTATAAAAGTCTTTCACTCCTCCCTGGTTAGGTGAACCACGTCTTTCAAATTTCCATTTGGCATATATTAGAGCTGCCATGCTTTCCTAGCACACATCTCCTGATGGTACCCTCTGGAACATAACTCAGCAGGCCATCAGCTTTCTTGATTGCCTTTCTCTGCTAGGTGACAAGCTTGCTCTCAACTTTGTCATTCTCAGATCTTAAGGAAAGCAGCAAAAATCTTCTGTATCACCCCCAGATTATCCATAAAAGAGGGGATGACCAGTGAGCCTGGAGATAAGAAAATGAAACATGAAAAAGAAGTATAACATAGAGAATTTAGAGATTTTTCTTTGTTTCACAAAGATATTTCCTACAGAATTAAAAAAAAAATAGCTCTCAAGTCACATTTTGACACCTTCCCAACATCCCCTACCAATAAACCATCTTTTCTAATTTTATTCTCAAGAATATTTATCTTAAGCTAAGGTCACACTCAGATAAGGGAAAGCTCCAAAAATAAAGCACCCTTGGCATAGGAATATGAGGTAGAAGTGACCTCAGAATCCACCTAGTCCAACCTTCTCATTTTGCAGATGAAGAAACTGGGGCTCAGGGAAGGTAAAGGACTTGTATGAGGTCATACACATAGTAAACTTCAGAGATGGGATTTGAATCTAATTCCCCTAATTCAAGCACCAATGCACTGTGCTATCCTACAGTTAGTAACTGTTCTGACCAGTTCTTTTCCCTATGAAACAGAAAACACTCCTGGCTAGCATTGAAGGGGAAAAAAGGCATTTACTTATAATCTGAACAATAGAAGGGATGATAAGGTAGTGAAATGGACATCCTAGAGAGAGAAATTAGTTGGGCAAGGGAATAGGAAGTAGAGAAAATGTTTTTGATTCCCAAAGGTTTCTTGGGTTCCTTGGTGCTCAGCCCAATCCTTCCTTCCTGGATGCCAGCAACTATTTTGCTCTGGGCAGGGATGGAAGAGGAAGTAGAGAATTTCAAACAGATGGAGCATGAAAGCATCTGTTGCTTCCTGCTGTTCCATTAGGGCTTGAACTGGCCACAGAGAGTCCCTCCCTCTAATTTCCCTGAGGCATAGTTCTCTCAAAGAAGCTGAGAAGGGTGCCTACCCAGATGAGGAGGTCATTGCCCAGGGTGTCTTCCTCAATGAGAAAGCAAGTGTAGATCCTCTGGGTGCAGATGGAGAGGGAGGGAGAGATTTTCAAACAGATGGATCATCAAAGTATCTGCTGCCTCCCGCAGTGTCATCAGAGGCTGGTCTTGCCATTAACAATCTGCTCATCTGGTGTACCTGAGGCACATTTCTCTCCTGAGAGCTGTGAAGGAGGCTACAATGAATGCTTTCCTGGGTGGGAAGATTAGTGTACTTTTGGAGTTTATGGGATTCTTTGACAACTTTCAGTCTGCTTAAGGAGAACAAGGAAGAAGAGGGAGAGACTAAAAATGAAAACATAGGAGGCTGTGATTCTAGAGCGGAATTTTAGAGGTTTGTGAATCTTAGGACCATAGATTTCATGCTGGAAGGGACTTCAGAGGCCAACTTTCACAACCCTTTTATTTTACAAACAAGGAAATTGAAGCCCAGAGAAATTAAGTGACTTGACCAAGGTACTCATCAGTATTAAGTATGAGACAGCATTTGTTTGTTTGTTTGTTTTATTTGTTTGTTTGTGGGGCAATTGGGGTTAAGTGACTTGCCCAGGGTCACACAGCTAGTAAGTGTCAAGTGTCTGAGGCCGGATTTGAACTCAGGTACTCCTGAATCCAGGGCCGGTGCTTTATCCACTGTGCTATCTAGCTGCCCCATGAGACAGCATTTGAACCCTGATTCTCTGAATCAACAAACAGTG
Organism: Dromiciops gliroides; assembly: GCF_019393635.1. Lineage (NCBI taxonomy): Eukaryota > Metazoa > Chordata > Mammalia > Microbiotheria > Microbiotheriidae > Dromiciops > Dromiciops gliroides. Next base: position 326,468,740 of record NC_057862.1, on the reverse strand, counting down.
CAACAGTTTTGAAAGACAATTCCATATAAAGCATGACACTTTCTCATGACTTAATGAAGCAGAGTGGAGGCTGAGGTCATGGAAGTTGAAACTGATGAGGCCAATTTATTCAAAAGAATCATGAATGAATACAAAAACCCCCTAAAATTATGGAGGACAGTGCTTAGGGCAGAGAAGAAGACTGAAAACCAATGCAACTCAAATTAGGAAAAAAGTGAAGAAAACCAAGGGGAAAACTTTATAGCAAGTACTTCTGATAAAGGCCTCTTATCAAATATATAGAGAACTGAGTCAAATTGACAATTACACAAATCATTCTCCAATTGCTTAATGGTCCACAGATACGTACAGGTAGTTTTCAGAAAAAGAAATCAAAGTTCTCTTTAGGTATATTTTAAAAGCTCTAAATAATTGTTAAATAGAGAAATGCAAATTAAAACAACTCTGAGGTACCACTGCACAGCTATCAGATCAGCTAATATGACAAAAAGAAAAATAATAAATGCTGAAGAGGATGTGGGAAAGTTGGGACACTAATGTACTTTTGGTAGAGTTGTGAACTGATCTAACCACTCTGGATAACAATTTGGAACTATGCCCAAAGGACTATAAAACTCTTTGGCCCAGCAATTCCCCTACTAAATTTGTAACCCAAAGAGATTTTAAAAAGGTAAAAGGAAATATTGTATAAGGGTATTTGTATCAGCTCTTTTTGTAGTGGCTAAGAATCAGAAATTGAGGGGATGTTCATCAACTGGGGAATGGCTAAACAATTATATGGCTGTGATAAAATTGTGTTATAAATAATAATGAATAGAATGATTTCAGAAAGACCTGGAAAGACTTACATGAATTAATGTACAGTGAAGTGAGCAGAACCAAGAGAATATTGTACACAGTAACAGCAACATTATATGATAATCAATTATGAATGACTTAGTTATTCTCATCAATACAATGATCCAAGACAATCCCAAAGGACTCATGATGAAAAATGCTATTTGTTTCCAGAGAAGGGATTGATAGAGTCTGAATATAAACCAAAGTATACTATCTTCACTCCTCTCTTCTCTGAAAAAATAATGGGGTTCTATGAGACCCAGAGAGCCTGGCCATATCTTTTTTAAGGCCAGCCCAGAGTCAGGAAAATTTCAAAGGAAATGTGGTTGGACCTTGGACTGTGAATAGGGATTAAAACCACACCTACCTGAAGGCTTTTTCCCCTCGGAGGGCCCCATACTCTGACATCAGCAGGCACTGAGACAAACCACCCTCAAATCCAGTAAACCAATAGATTTGAATGATGCTAGCCAGTTAGCTTTGAGCAATGTGTAAGAGAGGGCACTCCTCTGGCCCACAGGAAGCTTAAACAGTCACATGCTCTCTTGGCTTTTAACACTCAAGGAAACAAGATATAGATTATTTTCTCTCCCCTCTATCCTAGAGAGGCCTTCTGATCTTTGGGAGCCATGTGTGCTCTCTTTACTAATATTTAATATGCTTTAATAAATGCTTAATGCCTCAAACTGGTACAGTAGCCTCTAATTTCTTTTTTTTTTTTTTAGTGAGGCAACTGGGGTTAAGTGACTTGCCCAGGGTCACACAGCTAGTAAGTGTTAAGTGTCTGAGACTGGATTTGAACTCAGGTACTCCTGACTCCAGGGCCGGTGCTCTATCCACTGTGCCACCTAGCTGCCCCCGTAGCCTCTAATTTCTAAGTAGTAATACATTAGAAACCCAGTTAACTTTCCCTAAATTTGGGACATTTATAAAGCAATCCCATATAATTTTAATCTCCACACTTCCTTCCCTCCTTCCTTCCTTTCTTCCTTCTTCCTTCCTTCTTCTCTTTCTTTTTCTTTCTTTGTTTCTTTCCTTCCTTCCATCCTTCCTTCCTTCTCTTTTTTGGGGGAATGTTAATTTTTTTTCCCACAAAATGTCTAAAATGTAAATATGTTTTATATGTCTGTACATGTATAACCTATATCAGATTGCTTGCCTTCTCAGTGGGGAAGTAGGGCAAGGAGAGAGGGAAAGAATTTGGAACTCAAAAAAAAAACACAATTAAAGTTAAAAATTATTTTTACATGTAATCGAAGAAAATAAAATAGTATTTTAAAAAATGAATTTTGTAAGGGAATGAATAATAGAGAAGGTGAAAAACAACTATTTTATGCTGTATCATTAGCAAGAGCCAAAGTCAAAACAACTTTAAGAAAAACCCATGAAGTACTTAGTCTCTGTAGTATGACATGCAAGGTTCTGGTGGAGATGAAAAGTTCATACAACATTGTGACTTTGCATTTCTGGAACACACAGTTGAGTATGGGGTCAGGCATGTTCACAGATCATTTTGGACAGGGCCTGTGGAACTCCTAATGTGGAAATTCCCCCTAACAATGGAAATCAATACTTACCCCGAATCTTACAGTCTTAGAATTGCCTCTCTGACACAGACATATGACATTTAAAAATTCCCACTATTATAACACAAAATGACACACAAGTGGTTAAGAAAGAAACAAATGAAGTACTATTTGAAGTTCCAGGAGAGGAGGATATAGGAATATTTGGACTTAGATTATAATAGGCAGGAGTTTAGGGCTATGTGCAATGGGGATGTTGGTTTAAGCATAAAATCAGTTATTTTCCTCAGAGAGGCAGGAAAGCATGAGATAAGTACAGAGAATGGTAAATGTTGATTATAGATTGGCTGCCACATGGAGTTCAGTGAGTGGAACAGAATGGGACAAGGCCACAAAAGGTAATATGGTATGAGTCTGTTGAGGACTTTGAGTTTGAACTGTATTCAGTAAGCAAAAGGGAGCCATTAATGAGAATTCTTCTGAGGAATTGCAAGATTAAACCATACCCCCAGTTTTTAAACTAAAACCTGGGAGGAGGGGAGCAGTTTTAGCAGCTGACTAAAAAATACAGTGATAGGCTTAGCCACGTGCACATGTGTGCACTGTCTTGAACTAAATGTGTGTGTGTTATATCTGGAAGTAAAGTGATTTAATAAGATCTCGATTCTTATGGCTAGTTACCAAGCACC
>NC_057862.1:326358185-326463185 GCF_019393635.1 Dromiciops gliroides | reverse complement strand
AGCTGGCATTTTAGTTCGAGTATAGAATAGAGCTCAATAGATCAGCTAACAACCAAGGAAAACAAAAGAAAAATTCATCATGCAATAAACTAATTTCAGTTGTTATATATTCTATTTCTTCTTGCAACAGTAATGGGTTATTAGAAGGTTAGTTCCATTTCTTTTTTTTTCTTTTTTTTTTTTTGTGAGGCAATTAGGGTTAAGTGACTTGCCCAGGGTCACACAGCTAGTAAGTGTAAAGTGTCTGAGGCTGGATTTGAACTCAGGTACTCCTGAATCCAGGGCCAGTGCTCTATCTACTGTACCACCTAGCTGCCCCTTAGTTCCATTTCTAATACCAAGAAAAATTTGTATCTTGCTTTATCCTTATCAGTTTCTCTACAATGAAGTTCAATCACAAAGCTAACTTTTTAACCTTTCTACAATTTGAAACAATAACATCTGGCTCTTTGTGATCACTGACTCCTTTTCTAGATGTTCATAAACCATTCCTTTAATACAAAGTTCTAGAATTATGCTAGAAATTGAATTCAATCTCATTGACTTTTTTTTTTAATTCCACTCTCTTCCTTATCTTTTGGAGCATATTTTTTTTCAGTATTATGGCTTTTCACCAGCATTTCAAAGATCACTGATAGAGGTCAGGAATTATATATCCACTAGTTCTTTCAATATTATATAATTTAATTTAACTTGACAAAAATTTATTGAGTATTTACCACATGTAAACTACTATGTAAGATCTGGGGTTGCAAAGAGAAAAACAAAAAGTAGTCTCTGACTCAAGGAGGTTATTTTCTATTAGAATATACATTATCTTGATCTGGTAACTTGAACTCATCAAAGACACCTAGGAGATCATTTAATTTTGTTATGTATCATGTGCTTTAACTTCACAGTTAGCTATTTTTCTTCTATCCTTTCTTTCATTATCATCATCTCATACTATTAGTGGTAAACTTCTTACCAAAGGCAAACAAAACCCCTTTTTATTGACTTGAGCATTCCTTTTCACTATGTCCAGCTCATTCTCTTTTTTAGTGTTTTTGACATCATCCTTAGAAGACCATGTCCCACTTTGGCATTCTTCCTATGTTAACTGCTCTTGTTTCTAGCTTTTCTTTTGTTCCCTGTAAGATCTGAGCTGCTGCTTCTATATTGATTTTGATAGGCAGCTTCCTTTTTTCCTATTCACAAGAACTGTTTCTTTTTTGGATTATCAGAATGTCTATCTTTAGAGAACTTCCCATCTTTCTGTGCTGACCTCATATTGTTTTTTAGGGTATAGGATCCTACATTTCCTTTTTCTGAATATTTTTATATTTACTCTTCCAAAACTTAGAGAAGGGAAAAATAAAGAACATGTCAGTCCATGTCTGATTTTCATGTAACTTTTTTTAATTGTGAATTTAAACCTGGAGTGGTCAATTCTCTCAAAAAATCATATTATTTCTCCTTCAGTAACCAGTTCTTTATTGTTGATCAGATCAGAAATAGGATAACAGTTGCTTTTGCCAATTCCCTTACTTCCTGAAGGATTAAAATATCACTGAGGCAAGGAAATAAATTATTATCTATTCTGCTTGGGGCATATGGGGGGGAGGATCTAGCAGATGATGAAAATAATAATCGCTAACATTTATATGGAACTTTAAACTTCACCAAGCATTGAGATACTTCTCATTTGAGCATCACAACAGCAATCTGAGATAACTTCTACAGGCATTGTTATTTCACTTAAGGAAATTGACACTTAAAAGGTAAAGTGACTTGCCTAAGTCACACAACTAGTTAAGTATACAATCAGGAATCATGCCCTGGTAGTTCTGACTCCAAGTCAATCATTCTAATGCCCCACTATTTATAGCATAATTTCATGAAGGCTTATGATCTATTTTCAATCACCCCCCTTGGATTGGTAGGATTCGCTCTCATTTATTTATTATGAAATGGGAATTACCATTCTAGCTTTTTAATAATTTCTTATATATATTAGCTGCCCCCAAACATTAATTTTTTACATGTATTTGGTTGACTGTTGTCTGTTGTGCTTCACTGCTTGAGTTCCCATTTTTCTCAAGGGATTATAGAGTATTGATGATAACCATTTTTAATATGTGGTGGTACAGGAATACCTCCAGCTTTTATCTTCAGTGTGTGTCTTGATATTTTTACCTACTTTTTAGTCATGAATTTCATTATGGTTTTAAGTAATTTTATAACAATTTTATACAAATGTCTGAAAAAGGGCCATTTTTCTTAAACATCATCATTCCACTTATGCTGTTATATTAATATGCAAGGGGTATGCTGAAGACTGTTCATGCCACTTCAGGAGAGCTGATTGTTAAATGCTCAGTGTGGGTATTTATACTTCAGTCTTTGGCAAATGCTACAAATCAGGGTTTGATATACTATTTTGTTGATTTTTAAGATTTAAGAGAATGATGGAGAAAATGTATAGATTGATAATGTTGAAAATAAAGTAAATTAAACCTAAAATATGTCATTAATATATATTTTTAGAAAACCAATAGTTAAACATTTACTTGCACATTCATGACTGTGAGACATAGAAAACAATCTCTAAAGATTTGAAAATGAGGATCACAAAGCAAATGCATATTTTCTTTTACAAATGAATGTAAACAGGCTACAAAATATAACCAATGAGAAACTTTAAAGAAGAACAGGCAAGAGGCCATACATATGTTGGATGGATGCTTTGTGGTGAGTTTATCAGAATACATTGACTAGAATTGGATAGTCTGAGAAGGCATGGATGGGTTTCAATCTGTATCTTTTTTTGTATATTAGTTATTTTATTTTCAACTTGCCAGATTTTTTAACAATATATGGGTGACAATTATATAATACTCAAAGATCAAATAAATTATGGGGGAAAAACCAATGTCAACAGATATTCATTTGATGATTTCAATGTAAAATTGTGATTATTAAACTGAATATTTTTTCAAAAACCGAGAGAGATTATTAGTAATTTTGGAGGAGTAGTTTTTGTTGAATGATGATCTCAGAAGCCAGACCACAAAGAGTTAAGAAGAGAATGAGAGGAGAGGAAATGGTGATATACCTATTGTAGATGGCTTTCTTAAGTTGGCAGAAGGGGTATGGAACAATGACTAGTGGGGATGGACAGATCTAGTGAGGTTTTTTTTTTAAAGGATTTTAAATAACAGGGAAGCAGCCTAGAGATTGAAAATGAGTATAAAAGTGGGGATGATTAAGGTGGCAATATTTTGGAGAAAATGGGATAGAATGGTATCACTTGTGATTGTAGAAGGGGTTTGACTTGACAAGGTAAAGATTCATCTCCATGTGAGGTAGGGGTGAATTACAGCTTTTTGGCATACAGTAAGTGCTTAATAAATAATTTTTTCATTCATTTAAAAAAAAGAAGAACAGGAATAGAGGCTATCATGGGGTAAAGTTAAGTTGAAATAGAAGATAGGCTGGTTATATGATAAGGGTAAGGTCACAATCTAAGGGACATATAGCTTTCTCTAGAGAATCAGCAATAAGAAAGGAAGCCCCCAAGTACATTGGGTAGAATCTGCAGAGTGAACCTATGAGATGAAATGGACAAAAATAACATAACATGATCAGGTATCTAAATGGAGATCCAGGATCCATTTGAATATTCTTGGGGGATATAGGAGGCAAACCAATGATTTCGATGGTGTAGGGATTTCTAATATGGGAACCACCTCCATCTATTCAAATTGGCAGTTTTTCTATGATCCATAGTCTTGATATGTTGCCTCAGAAACTGAGAGATTAAAGAATTTAGGATCTCGTGCTAGAAGGCACACTCTCACTCCCTCATTTTACAGACAAAGAAACTGAGACCTAGGGAGGTCGAGTGACTTCTAGAGCAAGTTTTCTTTTTTTCTTTTACCAAGCTGCCTCTCCTGGCTCAGAGTCACAGAGGAAGTATGTAAGTCTGAGGCAGAACGTGAATCCAAGTCTTCTTTACCTGAAAACTTCTCCTCTATAGGCATGGCAGCCACATTGATAGTGAACATTATGATCATTGTTTAACCTGGATTTGGCACTGAGTATTAAAAAACAAAACGAAACGAAACAAAAAAACAAAACACCTGAGAGTAAATAAGTATGTGTCATGTGCAGACCCTACTCAGGGAGAACTTTGATCTCCATGACCTTTTCCTATGATGCCTTAAGAATTTGAAAGTATAGGGATAGATAGATAGATAGATAGATAGATAGATAGATAGATAGATAGATAGATAGATAGATAGATAGATAGATAGATATTAACTTATCTGAAAGCAAATACTGGACCAGGTTACCTGTTGATAGCCCAGTTTAAAATTTCTATTTGTTTCATGGAAAATGATTTTCTAAGTGCATGAAACCAGAACTGACTATTAATTCTTTCAAGAAGTTATTTGATTAATTACTTCATCCAGGATGAGGAATAGTTTTAACACTTTTCAGTAACCTTACCAGGCCAAATTCCCCAAAGTTGTCAGCTTTCCTTTTAGGCTTTCCATTGAAGGCTGCAGAATATTAGCATATTTTTATTTGGCTTCATTTTTCAAAGAAAAATACAGATAAAGAGATGGATAAATACATAGGTAGATAAAAATAAAGATATTTGCATGTATATATGTGTGTATATGTAAATGTGTATATATATATGTATATATATATATATACACACACACATACATATGTGTGTTTGTGTATTGGTTTATATGTGTATGTATATATACACAAACTGGCATATAGATATATTCTTTAAAACTATATTCTCTCTAATCCATCACCCACATAGCTGCCAAGCATGACTATGTCAATGTTCTGCTCAAAAGTCAATCACCTCAGAGGGCAGCTAGGTAGCACAGTGGATAAAACACTGGCCCTGGATTCAGGAGGACCTGAGTTCAAATCCAGCCCCAGACACTTGACACTTATTAGCTGTGTGACCCTGGGCAAGTCACTTTACCCTCATTACCCCCCCTACACACACACACACAAGAAAGTCAATCACCTCAAAAGTTGAAATTTCATGGCTAATGTGGAAATATGCTTTGCATGATTTCACACATGTAATTGATGACATTGCTTTCTTTTTCAGTGGGTAGGAAGAAGGGGATAGAAGTAGAGAATCTGGAAGTCAAGTGTAAACTGGAGAGGTTTAATGAATAGTAACAAAAACCTATCCTATGGTTGGCATCCCCCCCCCCCCAAAATGATCTCTATTACCTTCAGGATAAAATAGAAATCCAGATGCTTGATTTTTTTAAAACTTTAACTATTTGGCTCTAGCTTTTCTTCCCAGGATTGTTACATACCACACTCTACATTTCTACCAAGCTGAATTGCTTGCTATTTCTCATACATGATATTCCATTTCTCCTCTCCATGCCTTTATGTGGGCTTTCTCTCAGGCCTGAAATGTCCTCCTTATTCATCTCTACCTCTTTGAATCCCTAATTTTCATGAAAATTAAATCCAATTGCCACTTCTTAGAAACCCTCCTCACCTGCTATTTAAAGTAGCTAATGCTGCCCCCTACTATAATCACTGTGTCTTTCTTTTGTGTATATATGGTTTCCACTGTTAGAATGTAAGTTCTTGGGGGGCGGAACCAAGATGGCAGAGAGGAAGCAGCAAGCTGCCTGAGCTCTCCTTCTGTTCCCTCAAAACGAACATTAAATCAAGCCTCTGGACGGATTCTGAAACTACAGAACCTGCAAAGAGACAGAGAGATACAGTCCTCCAACCAGAGATAATTTAGAAGACTTCAGGAAAAGGTTGGTCTGACTCAGGCAAAAGGGAGGCCCAGCGCAGGGCAGCAACCCAGCACCGAGGGGGTCAGGGCAAGTCAGCAGGAGCTGCGGGCCACAGCCGAACAACTGAGGCCCCTGGAACCTGGTTCAAAAATCTGGTGGCCAAGAAGGACAGTGGAAAAACCTACCTGCACCGGCTGGGAGGGAGACGAACGGGTCAGGCGGGATCAGACGACGGAGTCTGACACCTGGCTGGCTGAGCACAATCAGACAGGAAGTGCAGGGCGGGGCATCTCCACACACCACAAAGGCCTCAGAGTAAAAACCCGGTCACACAGCACCTATACCCCTGCACAAGAAGCCCAAAACAGGGACCCTGGTGCCTCCAGAGCAGACCTCAACTTAAAGAATAAATAAATAAGCTGCAATAATGAGTAAGAAGCAAAAAAGAGCCCTCTCCATTGAGAGCTTTTGTATCAATAGGGAAGAAGCCAAAACAAACTCAGATGAGGACAATAGCCTCAAATTGCCTACATCTGAAGCCTCACAAGGGAAGGTGAATTGGTCTCAAGAACAAAAAGCCTTCCTGGAAGAGCTCAAAAAGTATTTTAAAAATCAATTGCAAGAGGTAGAAGAAAAAATGGGGAGAGAAATGAAAGCAAAACAAGAAAACTATGAAAAAAGAATCAGCAGCTTGGAAAAGGATGCACATAATTTCACTGAAGAAAACAAAGCCTTAAAAATTCATTTGGCCAAATGGAAAAAAAGGTGCATAATCTCACTGAAGAAAACAATACCTTAAAAAATTCACTTGACCAAATGGAAAATAAGGTGCATAATCTCACTGAAGAAAACAATACCTTAAAAATTAAAGTGGGACAGTTGGAAGATAGGGAATCCATGAGATACCAAGAATCAGTCAAGCAGAATAAAAAAAAATTAAAAAATAGAAGAAAATGTGAAATACCTCATTGGAAAGACAACTGATCTGGAAAACAGATCGAGGAGAGACAATTTGAGAATCATTGGACTGCCTGAAAGTCATGACCAGAAAAAGAATCTAGACACCATATTCCAGGAAATTATTAAGGAGAACTGCCCTGATATCATAGAATCAGAGGATAAAATCATCATTGAAAGAATCCACCGATCACCTCCTGAAAGAGACCCCAAAAGGAAAACTCCAAGGAATATTGTAGCCAAATTCCAGAATTATCAGGTGAAGGAGAAAATACTCCAAGCAGCCAGAAAGAAACAATTTAAATATCATGGAGCCACAGTCAGGATTGCTCAGGACCTGGCAGCTTCAACATTAAAGGACCGCAAGGCTTGGAATATGATATTCCGGAAGGCAAAGGAGCTTGGATTGCAGCCGAAAATCTATTACCCAGCAAAAATGTGCATTTTCTTTCAGGGGAAAAGATTGACATTTAATGACATTGGGGACTTTCAATCTTTCCTGGCGAAAAGACCAGAACTGAATAGAAAATTTGATCTCAACATACAAGACTCAAGAGAAGTTTAAAAAGGTAAACAGAGGGGGAAAAAAAGGTTACCCTATTAGATTAAACCATTTATATCCCTACACAGGAAGATAATACTCATAACTCTTAAGAATTGTAAATGTATTTGGGTAGAGAGAAGGACATTATATAGAGGGTATAAATATAAATTGTCTTTGATGTGATGATACAAAAGAATTAAGGGGTTAAAAAGGGAGTCTGTGGGGAGGAGAGGAAAGGGGAGGTGGAATGGGATGAATTATATCATATGAAGAGGTGAAAAAAAACTATTACAATAGAGGGAAAGAAAGGAGGGGGGAACATGGTTTCAACCCTATTCTCATTAGATTTGACTCAAAGAGGGAATAACATATACGTTCATTGGGATAAAGAAACTTAACTCATTCTTTTTTTTTTTTTTTTTTTTTTTTGTGAGGCAGTTGGGGTTAAGTGACTTGCTCAGGGTCACACAGCTAGTAAGTGTTAAGTGTCTGAGGCCAGATTTGAACTCAGGTAGTCCTGACTCCAGGGCTGGTGCTCTATCCACTGCGCCATTTAGCTGCCCCAAAACTTAACTCATTCTTTAGGGAAACAAAAGGAGAAGGGAAAGGGGGAGACTGATAGAAGGGAGGACAAAAGCAAGGGAGAAAAGGGTAAAGAAAAGAGAGGGGGGGTGATAAAAAGGGAGGGCAGATTGGGGGAGGCAGGGGTAAGAAGTAAAACGTCGATGAGGAGGAATAGGGTGAAAGAAGGGGGGAAAATACAAAGCGGGTAAATAGAATGGAGGGGAATAGACAGTAATAATAACTGTGAATGTGAATGGGATGAACTCTGCTATAAAACAGAAGTGAATTGCAGAGTGGATTAAAAACCAGAACCCTACAATATGCTGTTTACAAGAAACACATTTGAAGCAGAGAGATACACACAGAGTAAAGGTAAAAGGCTGGAGCAGAATATATTATGCCTCAGCTAAAGTAAAAAAGGCAGGGGTAGCAATCCTTATCTCAGACAAAGTGCAGGCAAAAATAGATCTCATTAAAAGAGATAAGGAAGGAAATTACATCTTACTTAAAGGTACTATAGATAATGAAGTAATATCAATATTAAATATGTATGCACCAAGTGGTATAGCATCCAAGTTCTTAGAGGAGAAGTTAAATGAGTTACAAGAGGAATTAGACAGTAATACTATACTAGTGGGGGATCTGAATCTCCCCCTCTCAGAATTAGATAAATCTAGCCAAAAAATAAATAAGAAAGAAGTGAAAGAGTTGAATAGATTACTAGAAAAGTTAGACATGATAGATGTCTGGAGAAAATTAAATGGGGATAGAAAGGAATATACCTTTTTCTCAGCAGTACATGGCACATTTTCAAAAATTGACCATGTATTAGGGTACAAAAACATCATAGTCAAATGTAGAAAGGCAGAAATAGTAAATGCATCCTTCTCAGATCATGATGCAATAAATATTACATGTAATAAAGAGCCATGGAAAGGTAGACTGAAAATCATTTGGAAACTAAATAATTTCATTCTAAAGAATGAATGGGCCAAACAAGAAATCATAGAAACAATCAATAACTTTATCCAGGAGAATGACAATAATGGGACAAAATACCAAAATCTATGGGATGCAGCCAAAGCGGTGCTTAGGGGAAAATTTATAGCTCTAAATGCTTACATGAATAAAAAAGAGAGGAGATTAATGAATTGGGCATGCAACATAAAAAGCTAGAAAAAGAACAAATTAGAAATCCCCAATTAGGCACTAAATTAGAGATCCTGAAAATTAAAGGAGAAATTAATAAGATTGAAAGCAAAAAAACTATAGAATTAATCAATAAAACTAAGAGCTGGTTTTATGAAAAAAACCAATAAAATAGATAAAATATTGGTTAATTTGATTAAAAAAAAGAAAGAAGAAAACCAAATTACCAGTATCAAAAATAAAAAGGGTGATGTTACCACCAATGAAGTGGAAATTAAATCAATAATTAGGAATTATTTTGCCCAACTGTATGCCCATAAATTTGATAATCTAAATGAAATGGATGAATATTTACAAAAATACAAACTGCCGAGGTTAACTGAAGAAGAAATAAAATCCTTAAATAAACCCATATTAGAAAAAGAAATTGAACAAGCCATTAATGAACTCCCTAAGAAAAAATTCCCAGGGCCAGATGGGTTTACAGGGGAATTCTACCAAACATTTAAAGAACAATTAATTCCAATATTATACAAATTATTTGGAAAAATAGGGGAAGAAGGAGTTCTACCAAATTCGTTTTATGACACAAATATGGTGGTGATACCAAAACCAGGCAAAGCAAAAACAGAGAAAGAAAATTATAGACCAATTTCCCTAATGAATATTGATGCTAAAATCTTAAATAAGATATTAGCAAGGAGATTACAGCAAGTGATCACCAGGATAATACACTATGACCAGGTGGGATTTATACCAGGAATGCAGGGCTGGTTCAACATTAGAAAAACTATTAACCTAATCAACCATATCAATAAGAAAACCAACCAAAATCATATCATTATCTCAATAGATGCAGAGAAAGCTTTTGACAAAGTACAACACCCATTCCTAATAAAAACACTAGAGAGTTTAGGAATAGGGGGAGCTTTCCTTAGAATAATAAACAGTATCGACCTAAAGCCATCAGCAAGTATTATATTCAATGGAGATAAATTAGAGTCCTTCCCAATAAGATCAGGGGTGAAACAGGGATGTCCATTATCACCTCTATTATTTAATATTGTCCTAGAAATGTTAGCTTTAGCAATAAGAGAAGAGAAAGGAATTAAAGGAATTAGAATAGGCAAGGAGGAAACAAAACTATCACTCTTTGCAGATGATATGATGGTATACTTAGAGAATCCTCGAGAATCAACTCAAAAATTACTTGAAACAATTAACAACTTTAGCAAAGTAGCAGGATATAAAATAAATCCACATAAATCATCAGCATTTCTATACATGACCAACAAAGTCCAGCAGCAAGAGATAGAAAGAGAAATTCCATTTAAAGTAACGGTAGATAATATAAAATACTTGGGAGTCTACTTGCCAAGACAAACCCAGGAACTCTATGAACACAACTACCAAACACTCTTCACACAAATCAAATCCGATCTAAATAACTGAAAAGATATCAATTGCTCATGGATAGGCAGAGCTAATATAGTAAAAATGACAATACTGCCTAAATTAATTTACTTATTCAGTGCCATACCAATCAGACTACCTAAAAATTATTTTATACAGCTAGAAAAAATAATAACAAAATTCATCTGGAAAAACAAAAAATCAAGAATATCCAGGGAAATAATGAAAAAAAATTCACAGGAAGGTGGGTTAGCGGTACCAAACCTGGAGCTTTACTATAAAGCGGCAGTCATCAAAACTATCTGGTACTGGCTAAAAAATAGAGTGGTAGATCAATGGAATAGGCTAGGCTCAGGAAATGCAGTAGTAAATGAAACTAGTAATGTAGTGTTTGATAAACCCAAAGACTCCAGCTTCTGGGATAGGAACTCAGTATTTGACAAAAACTGCTGGGAAAACTGGAAGATAGTATGGCAGAAATTAGGCATAGACCAACATCTTACACCTTATACTAAAATAAGGTCAAAATGGATACATGATTTAGACATAAGAGGTGATACCGTAGGTAAATTAGGAAAGAAAGGAATAGTGTACCTATCAGATCTTTGGAAAGGAAAACAGTTTTTGACCAAACAAGAGATAGAGTATATTATAAAATGCAAAATGGATGATTTTGATTATATTAAATTAAAAAATTTCTGTACAAACAGAAGCAATGTATCCAAAATTAGAAGGGAGGCAGAAAGCTGGGAAACAATTTTTGAGGCCAGTACTTCTGATAAAGGCCTCATCTCTAAAATATATAGGGAACTAAATCAAATTTATAAGAATCCAAGTCATTCCCCAATTGAGAAATGGTGAAGGGATATGAACAGGCAGTTTTCTGATGAAGAAACCAAAGCTATCTATTCCCATATGAAAAAATGCTCTAAATCTCTAATGATTAGAGAGATGCAAATTAAAACAACTCTGAGGTACCACCTGACACCTATCAGATTGGCTAAAATGACAAAAAAAGAAGATAATAAATGTTGGAGAAGCTGTGGGAAAATTGGAACACTAATTCATTGTTGGTGGAGCTGTGAACTGATCCAACCATTCTGGAGAGCAGGAGGAGTTCAGAGAAACCTGGAGGGTCTTGCATGGGCTGATGATGAGTGAGATGAGCAGAACCAGAAGAACATTGTACACAGCATCATCAACATTGAGTGTTGACCTACTGTGATGGACTAGATTCTTCTCACCAATGCAATGGTACAGAAGAGTTCCAGGGAACTCATGATAGAAGAGGATCTCCAAATCCAAGAAAAAAAAAAAAGAAAAAAAGAACTGTGGAGTATAGATGCTGATTGAACCATACTATTTCTTTTGTTTTGTGTGCTGTTGTTTGTTTTTTTTTCTATTTTGAGGTTTTGCATTACTGCCCTGATTTTTTCTCTTATAACAGGATTAATGCAGAAATAGGACTAATGTTATTATGGATATATATAAATATATATATGTATATATATATATATGTATAGAGATATATAGATATAACCTATATCAGATTACCTGCTGTCTAGGGGAGGGGGGAGGGAGGGGAGGAAGGGAGAAAAATCTGAAATTGTAAAGCTTGTATAAACAAAAGTTGAGAACTATCTTTACATGTAACAGGAAAAAAAATAAAATACTTTATTAATAATAGTAAAAAAAAAAAAAAAGAATGTAAGTTCTTTTGGGGCAGCTAGGTGGTGCAGTGGCTAAAGCACTGGCCCTAGATTCAGGAGGACCTAAGTTCAAATTTGGCCTCAGATACTTGACACTTACTAGCTGTGTGACCCTGGTGGGCAAGTCACTTAATCCTCATTGCCCCCCCTCTCCAAAAAAAAAAGTTAGTTTTTTGAAAGAAGGACCTGGTTCATTTTGGTCTTTATATCTTTAGGATCTATCACAGTGTCTGGCACAACATAGGAATGTTTATTGATTAATTGATTGATTAAACCAAGCTTAGAATTCAATTTAGTCCTTTTGAAATTCAGCTAGATGTAGGAAGTAAATAACTGGGTATATAAAGGTAAAATAGAGGTGAACCCCCAATTGCACATTAGCACATTCAGTTTAACTCAAATACTTATTAAGCATATGCTATAGCAAAATAGTACAGAAAACACTAGGCATATGAAAAAATAAGCACAAAAAAAATAGAGAAAGAAAGAACTAGTTATTTCCTTCAAGGAGCTTACATTTTCAAGTTGGGGAGGAGATATAGAGAAGAATACATAAATGTTATGGGATGCAGAGCACCCCGGCATTTCTCTGGGACACATCAAGGAATCTTCTCCTTGAGAAACTAAACCAGAGGACAGATAATGCCTAGAGAGATAAGCTGAACCAAATCAGACTGAGCTAGCTTTGGATTCCCACCCTTCATTCTGGTCTCCCTTACCCTGGGGAGATAAGTTTGGATATGGCTGCAGCCTTCATGTCCTGAAGAGGGATCCATAGCCACCCCTCACCCAATTCCTCTAGTGGGGGATGGTCCTCCACTCCTCACCCAATTTCCCCAGCTACCACCAGTGGGGGATGGTCCTCCCTTATTAAAAGAACTTTCCACAGTCAAATGGTCACCCCTCCCCCCATCAGTCCTCTATAAAAGTACCTGCCATTCTCCTGTTCAAGGAGATTGGTACCTCTGAGCCACATGCTTTGTGCCTATCTCCCCATGAGAAGTCCAAGGATTTCCGTCATGTTTTCCCTTCCCCCCCCCTTTCCTTCCCTTGGCCCTAAATAAACTACCTCCTTATTCTAACTACTTTTGTGTGCAAGAGGGTGTAATTCTTTAAAGAGGAATTCCTAAGAACCCCAACCCCTAACCCACCCGTACCCCATTTTCCACCATTACATAAATATATAGCAATTTTGGAAAGGAGAGCACATTTAAAATTGGAAGGAGGAGGACTCAGTAAAAGATCCCTAAAGATGATGGTACCTGAGGTGGGCCTTGAAGAAAGCAAATAATTTTAAGGTAAAAAGGCACAAAATGTGCATGTATTCTAGGTATAAGCTTCAGTATATATGAAAATAAGGAACATGGAAGATGGACTCATGAGTTCAAGGAGCAGTAGGTAAATTGGGCTAGAATTCAGATACATAAAGAGGAGTAAGGTAAAATAATCCTAGAAAAATGTGTTGGAGCCAGATTATGAAAGGTTAAATACCCCATTTAGTTTTCTTCTATTCTTGAAACAATAGGGAATATTGTCATTTATTTGTTTATCTATCTCTCTATATCCACTCATTTATCTATCTATCATCTATCTATCTGTAGTAGAGTAATATAGTTACTTCTGTTCTTTAGGAAGATTATTTTGGTGTCAGTGGAGGATAGATTGGAATGCAAAGAAATGGGAAGGGTGGAGACCAATTAGAGAAGACTAGTGCAATAAACCATATAATTAGTAATAACTCCTTGAATTAGTCTGTTGGCCATATAATTAGAGAGAAAGGGCTAAATGTGAGAACTGTAGTGGAGGTAGAACTGCTAAGATTTTTGTTATATCAGAGATAACTTTGAGGCATGAACCTAGGTCATCAAAGGGATAGTTGTGCCCTCAAGAGAAATATCAAAGATTGAAGAGTAGGAGAAAGAAATAGGTGATGATCCACCAAAGGAGAGCAAGAAAGAACAGAGAGAGAAAGAACAAGACAAAGAAAAATCATTGAAAACAGAGGGGAAAAGACTATCTTAGTATCAGAGGTGGTTGATCATATCAAAAACTGCAGAGTGGTTAATAGTATAGACTAAATAAAAGGCACTGGAATTATCAATGATAAAATTGAGGACAGAAAGTTAAGTCAAATGATGGGATTAGAAACCAGAATACATGGAGGTGGAGAAGTGTGTAGGAATTAGGGAAATAGGAACATGAAGCACCATTTTATCTAGGGCATATTACAACATAGACTAAAAGCCCTATTCCATCCGAATTATACTAACTTCTGATAGAAAAAACCTTACCTCCATTCAGTTTTGATCTGTTCACAGAGAAGGTGACTGCTGTGTGCCTCATTAGAGACATACCACATGGACTCATCTTGTTTTTTTTTTTTTAAGAAGTATCATCTAAAGATTACTTTTTTCCCTTTGAAAGCCCTTTTCTGAATTACCCTACAGAATGACAGATATACACTGTGCTGTCAACAATTACATTCACAAAAGAGAGATTCCATCAGTGCATTTTTTCTCCTTCAAAGTACCAAATTATACAAGTTCAATTCTAAGAACCCTTTCAGTGGGCATGGAGGGCAGAACAGACTGATTGATTTCATGAAAATAGATTGCTTTCCCTCTCATGAACTTTGAATGTCTTCTATTTCTCTAATAAGAGAAAGCAAGGAAAATGACTACTTGATTCTTGCATTTGTAAAGAATTTATGGAAATGAGAGATCCTACACAAAATAAAGCTGTATTCTATTGTATCCTTGTTATTCTAAGCATTTTATACCTCCTAATGAACTTTTAAAGAAAAGATCCCCATTAATCAAAATCATATAGTAAGTCAGAGTAATTTAATTACAGCAGTATATTCCAATGAGGCTTTCTAATGGGAGCCAGACTGTGATGCTCAGCTTTAACCTAATTTATCTACAGAAGAATTGGGGGAAGAGAACTTCCTCTTTCATTAAGAAATGAAGTCAATTCATAATCGATAAAGGAACAAGTCTATCTATCTCTGTCAGGAGCTCTGAGCTACACTGGTATTCAGCAAAGACATGTTCACACTTAGCCATTGACAGAATTGTAAAGGCTTACTTATTTGTCTGGCCTGATTTTTGTTGGCAAATGTCATATTCAGAATGACCAGATCAAAGAACCCAATATGGTCTCAAACCTGAAGTTCTATGATACCCGATAAACAGTTATTTTCCCTCCTTTCAACACTTCAGTTATCAAGGCAATCACATGGCTTGATTGCCTAGCTTAAAAAAAAAAAAAAAAGATTCTGATTAACAGGGATGTGGAGAGACTGGTTTGACCTGGCCACAAGCACAATTATCCAAATCTGGTTTGCAGTAATTGCCCTACATTATGTAAACCCAAGTGCATCCTGTAGTCACTGCGATTGATAGCTCCTCCTCACTGGGAATGATGCTGCTCTTTATTACAGCAGTATAATGTACAATCCCACTTACTAAGGAAGAATAAATATAGGATGACTTAAACTGTCCCAGTGTCGATGTATCTCTAAAGGAAAGAATGCTGTATTCAGAATAGAAGAATCTGGGTTCTAGTTCTGGTACTGTAAGCAAGTTTCATCACCTACTGTGCTGCAATTTCCCGTTTTATTTATTTTTTTTAAGGACCTTAATAATACCTGCCCTACTTGATTCATAGGGTCATTTTGTGGAAAGCAATTGTAAATCTTAAAGTGCTAAAGAAATGTTAGCCATTAGTCAAATTAAAATTGGTCTTACTACTAGGTGTGCCAATAGATGCAAAATTTGATTTGTTTTGGTTTAGGTTTTTTATAGTATACTTTGTCTACTTTATTATAATTTGCTATAAATTTTCCTATCTGTGTAAATGCACTTTAAATTCAAATGATTACAAGTAGATATTATCATTTTAATTTGAAATAAATTTTTTCATTCTGTTACTTCCAAAAAAAAATGGTCTTACTATATGGAGTTACTACTGTTATATTTCTGTAGCCTTGATCTGCAGAACATTACCTTCTAACAAATTTGATCTTATGTAATGAGAATCACTACTGAGCTAGATGTTGGGTTGGAAGTACTTCAGAAGTACTACAAAAGCCCTCCTTCCCCCCATTCCTTCCCAAACTACTTATGAAATTTCATAAAATTGGGAATGTCCAAATACATTGTTAGGTATGGATGGGACAAAATATTGGAGGAATATGAACCAAATGGTCATAACTTAGCTTTGACCTAATTTCTCTTTCCTTAATTTTTCCCCCCGTGGCAAAGAGGGTAAAGTGACTTGCCCAAGGTCACACAGCTAGTAAGTGTCAAGTATCTTAGGTCAAATTGGAACTCAGGTCCTCCTGAATCCAGAGCTGGTGCTTTATCCACTGTGCCACCTACCTGCCCTGACCTAATTTCTCTGGAAAAGAACTGACTTTTTCATTAAGAAATCAAGTCAATTCACAATCAATTTCAGAGGAAACACAAGAAGATTTATATGAGTTGATACAGAGGAAAATAAAGAAAAAGAGGAAAATTATATATATATATATATAATGATTATACCAACTTAAGTGGAAAAGAATTATAAAAAGAAATCAACCTCTACACAATTCTAATTACCCATCCTTCTTGATGCTAGAGGATAGATAATGAAACATACTTTGCCCCTGTAAGATAAGCTTAGATCTAGGGGGGAAGATGGTTGCATATATTGTCAGATAGAAACATTATAACAACTTTTTACAAAAATATTTTTCTTTCCCCTCCTCCCCTTTTATAAACAAGGGAAGTTTCAATTCAGAGGTCAGAATAACTTTACGATAAAAACCAAACAAAGGCATTAATAGATTACACTTTTTAAAAAATGCCCACTATTTCCCCTTTTGGGTTGTCATTTAGAGGCTTCTCTTAAAATGAATAGATGTTGTCTTAGAGGGGCAATGGATTAAATTATTATCATTTTACTAGTACTACCTATCTCCCAGCATCATTCTGCTGATCAAAGGCGATTATACTTGTTCAAGTATCAGTGTTAAGAGAGAGAGGAAGAACAGGTCTGAAGTACAAGAACTGCTGAAGTGGCTGGATCTTCCTGGGAAGGGGAAAGTCTGAGAAATCAGAGACAATAGGAATAGTCACTGAAAATTCAGCAAATAGTTCTAAAGAAGCTGCTATATAAGGTCCTATTTAGGGCCCTATGGTGGGAAGAGGTACAGTGATCAATTAGACATTTCCTGCCCTCAAAGAACTCTCAATTTAGTAGGGAAATGATTTATAAGAAAGATAAAAGATAATATGAGCATGGAGAAAAGCCCCAATCCAACTCTACCAATCTTGCCATTTACCCTGCTTTTCAATCTGTGTGCTACCATCTTTATATGTACATTTCTCCCATAACTATGAGAGTTTAATAGAAAAGCATTGGAGAGCTGAAGTCTGAGGACCTAGGTACAAAATGCTGCACCTAGGTAGTGAAGTGGGTAGAGAGCAAGATTTCTGACCCTCAGACTCAAGTCTTCCTAAGTCCTGTTTTCTACCCACTGTACCACTAGGTTCTCTGCCTCCAGATCCCCAGTGCTCTTTCACTAAGTTATATAATAGAAAATGTTGTGAAAGATCTAAACGTGAAGATGGTGAACCTCTCTCAAGCCCCACTTTACTCATCTGTAAAGTGGGGATAATAGTTGTATCTACCCTACAGCATTGTTTTAAGGATCAAAAGAGTTAACTTAGGGGGCAACTAGGTGACACAGTGGATAAAGCACCAGCCCTGGATTTAGGAGGACCTGAGTTCAAATCTGGCCTGAGACACTTGACACATACTAGCTGTGTGACCTTGGACAAGTCACCTAACCCCCATTGCTCCACAAAGAAAAAAAAAGGAAAAAAAGAATTAACTTATATAAAGCACAGTGCAAACCTTAGAGTATGATTTGAATGTCTATTATTAATATTAGTACTGATATTTTCTCCAGTCTGCTACTTGCTACCTGTGTTACTTTGATATGTTTTTGAATCTTCCAAACCTTAGTTTCTTCATCAGTAAAATAAGGAATCTAAGAGGAAAACCTTGATTGAGCAGAAAGTGATCTGGACTTGAAGTCAGGGGTCTGGGTTCATTCATATCCTAGCCTTGCTTATTTATCTGGTTCTTATTTTCCTCATTGGAAAAATGAAGGGGTGTGGGTTAGATGAGCACGAAGGTCCCTTCTAGCTCTAAGCCTGTGTGTGAACTTACTATCACACAGTGCTCTTCCATTGCTAAATCCCAAGATCACCAGCTTCCATTGTTAGAGGTCAGTTTCACATTCTGAGGAGTCCTCTGACAGAGTGATCATAGCCTTCTCATTTGACTGAACTATCAAACCATTTGTTACATGCTCCCTTTTCAGATGCTACAACCACATCATTAAGTTCCAATCAGTGGTCACCTTGATCTCTCCTTATCTTTCTATCGACATTATAAAGTAGCTACAAACTAAATGAGAGTTCAGAGGCACCTTTTAAGACCATGGAAGCTTTTTATCTTTATTTTTGGGTAAACAGCCTAGCAAACCGCATTAGATTCTTGTGCTTGCTTCACGAACACATTCTTGCTTATCCAAAGGTTTAGCATGGGTAACTGGGAATCATGCAGATTAGACTGCCAGACAAGTTGTAGATCCAGGGTTCCAGTTATGATGCTTAATTATGAGATGTTAAAGAAGCTTTCAAGTATAGCTTTTATTACTCCATTTTATTGCAGTTTATTGCAAAGGCAGAGGCTCTTTTGAGGCTGCACGAATGATTGCCTCTCTCTCGATAAAGCCTGGAGCATGTCTTGGTACTTTACATAACCACTGGGTATAGCCTATATTCATTTTCCCCTCATCACTTTGTTCTATTTGGCTCCAACTTCTGCCTTGGCTACATTAGGTTAGGAAAATGAACAGCAATTTAGTGAGTTTTTTTTTTTCTTATTGCCATTCTTCATGGGAATATACATATTTTCCTCCAAATAGGAAGTCACAGGTATAAAATATAATCTTTTTAACCAATAACATGATAGTTTTTATTCTATCAGTACAACACACTGGAGAGAAGTTGAGTTTCATATGTGTTTTTTTAAAGAATTTTTATATCTTCCGCTATTCTTTTCCAGTGAAACAAAGGGCCTTTTAAAGGGGAGGGGGAGGCCCCAAACACCAAGGAGTTAGGGGAATATTTGGTAAGAATACCAAATATTGCTACTCAACAAATACTCATAAAATGAATTGTGAATGAGACTGACACAGAATCCCTGAACGGCATGAAAATCAATGTGATGTGTTTATTACAGGAGGCTCTGACAATAGACAAGTTAATTCACTCAAAGGGGAATGTTAAACTCCAGAAAGATTTTGCTTTTTGGCAAATCCTTTCAGGAACCCGAGCAAGAAGTATCTTACAGTAATAAAACACTTATCATGTATTGGAGATATGGAAATTGGGCTACTCATTGCTAATAGTTTTGCCTAGAAAAAGCATTCTGATGATTCAGGTCATAAAAATACAATTACAGAATTTTATAGCTAAAAGTGTTATTAGAAAGTATTTAGTCAAATGCTCTCACTTTATAAATGGGGTACTGAGGCACACAAAAATTGGTCAAGGTCACATATCAGAGCTAGTTGGAATTTCAATGTTAGAAGGAACTTCAGTATCCATCAAGTCCAATCTCTATCTGAAATAGCACCCTTCAATAATATCATCAAATAATCATCCCATCTTGGCTGGAAGACTTTCAGCGAGGGAAACCCATTATTGCTTAACACAGCCCATCCAATTTTTAGATAACTATAGTTGTTAAGTAGGTGTTTTTTTTTTCCTGACATTAAACTGAAATCTGCAGTTTCTATACTGTGCTCCTACTTTCTGCACTCAGGAGTCAAGCAAAATGAATTGAATCCCTCTTCTCCATAATAACGCATCAAATTCTTGAAGACTAGTATGATGATTCCTAATGGCTTTATGTAGAAAATAGTCAGGAGCTACAAATTACAGAGCATAATTGTAGAATGTAACAACAGTAAAGGACTTTAGAAATAATGCAGTTTACCACTTGCTCTTTATAAAGAAGAAAACTGAGGCCTAGATAAGCTGTCTACAGTCACAGAGATAATTAGAACTACCTCAAAGATCTCATACTATGCCCATTGGCTTTGGGATTGTAAAAGTTCACTGCAAGGTTGGTCACAAGAACTCCAAGAAATAAAGAAAGATTGGACCAGATGTTTCACTTGAGCAATTAGGAAGAGCCAAAAAAAATTGTAGTGACCTATATAGAATGTACAATGTTTGTTTTTCTTCTGTGATCAAAGGAAGAGTAACTATGCTTATGAGGGTCACCTTTCAAGAAGAGAAAGCAAATGGAGCACAAGAAACACTTCAGCATTGTCCCAAATATAAATGATATATTCCTTTAGTTTTTTAAAATATTCTTGAATATAAGAAGCAAAGAAAGAAATCTGAAGAGACAGAGAAGAAATCCTAACTTGTGTCAAGAGGTTAAGAGATGACCTTAAGGGTCAACTAATCCAACATTCTTATTTATCCCCTGATCTATTGAGAAGTAGAGGTGGAGTGGAGATTATGTGTGTGTTTGTATGTATACATATGTATGTAAACATAGTAACACATACACAATACCATATATGTATGTGTTCAAACATATGCATATATATATATAGTACACATGACATGGATATGCATGAATGTGTATATGCATGACAATATATACCCATACCATTGTGCATACATGCATGTGATTGTGCACATATGTGTATACATGTATGGAATTATTGCATAAGCATCACAGAATGAGTGCACATGTGATATTTGTATGTACATGTGTGTTCATATGAAATAGTATATTTCTGTGCACATGCATATGTGATATATGCACATATATTCATTATGTGTATATGTGTGTATACATGAACATATATTGTGTGTATGCATAACATATACACACATGTACACACATATGCATGTTTCTGTGTGTATATTTATTGGGCAAATCTAGGAGATGAACCCAAGTCATGTTCCAAGTTGGGTTCTCTTTCGACTCCATTGGTTCGGGAGATGGAATACTGTTGCATAGAGGAAAAACCACTAAAGAAAGGACCACTAGACACCTGGAGTTAAGTAATAAGGTATGAGCTTCTTTCAGTAGAAGAGGCAGGGACCAAGACCTTTTAAGGAAAAAGCAGATGCTTGCATTCCCAAGAAACAACAACCAATTTCCTCTGTGTTTGAGAGAGAGAGATATCCATGAGGGTCAGAGAAAGAAAAGACAGTAGTGGGGCAGCTAGATGGTGCAGTGTATAAAGCACTGGCCCTGGATTCAGGAGTACCTGAGTTCAAATCCGGCCTCAGACACTTAACACTTACTAGCTGTGTGACCCTGGGCAAGTCACTTAATCCCAATTGCCTTACTTAAAAAAGAAAAAGAAAAGACAGTAGTAGTGGTTTCCAAACATTACTCTGCTAAATGGTACCAAGACAGCTCTCTGTTACCATAACTTCAACAACAGGTCTAAATCAGGCATGCATACATGCATTTCAGACATTATGTAAAACTTCCTAAGGCTTGCCAAACCTCCCAACTTCTTGTGACTCCTATGGGCACCCCCAATGATGCTAGAAGAAATCTCCAAAGTACTGCTGAGGACCATGAAAGCCTGTGTAAGAAACAAAAGACCATGCAAGTGATTTCTTTAAGAGCAGGATTATTTCTAACATGGTGTTTGCTTCACTGTTGTTGCTTAAAGGCAAGGATTTTAAAAGAAATGACTGATTTTCAGAATGTAAAATAAACAGATGGTTAGGAATATGGCACAAGGAAGTGGTATTTGCATTTCTAAAATTTCTAAATACAAGGATAATGGGTTCTTGGTCAAAGATGGAATGCAACAAATATAGGCAGATAAAAATGTCCATACCTGGAATATAGCAACATAGAAAAAGGCTTTAAACTGAGAAGGATGAGGAGAATGTATGAGGTGGGATATGTTCAGGGGTAGGGTGGTGCCGTTGAATAACTATTACACTAGATTCTTTAGAAAATAGCTCTAAGGTAGGAAGAATAGCAACAGACAATGTGCAGTTATGTACTCAGCACACAAAGTGTGAGGAAGGAGTCAGTGAGAAAATTTAAGGTCCCAGATGCATGTGTATAAATGCAAAAAAAAAAATGAGTATTAAGCAAGAAGGATTGAAGATTCTAATGCACAGAGGTAAATTTTTATCTCCTATGTATCTGTATGACTTAGTTGAATGAGACCCATGAATATAATATAACAGTCGAAGTTATCCTTTTATGAAAAGAAACAACTTGGATAAAAGGAGTTGGTGGTGAAGAAGTATGAAATCTCTTGGGCAAAGAGTATGCTGGGAGAGCATTTAGGACCATTGGGAAGAAGAGAACAGTCCATCTCATAATTTGTGATAAAAAGAAAGTGCAAAGAAGGCTTAACATGGAAGGTTTGGGGGATTTTTAGATTTTGGGGGAACAGATTTCCAAGGATTCAGAGAAAAGATAGGATTTAATTACTTAAAATTCCCAAAAGAAGCTACCCCAGAAATAATGGGGAGCACTCAAGAAAGAAATTGTGAAGATAAAAAGGGAAAGCTATTCTGGTGAAGAATCAAAAAGGACACTGTTAAGGAAAGCTATGTGGATGCACAAGGAACTCAATTGCCAACCTATGAAGGAGTGTTCATCACTAGAAATTTGATTAGACTTGAAAATTGAGTTTTTGCTGAAGCTACAGAGAAAATGTCAATTTAAGTTTATGGAGAAGACAGAAGTACAACTAAAATTGCAATTTCACAGTTCTGTATCATTTTTCATTTAAAGTTCCCAATGAAAGTTGGCATTCGTTAATGCCCCAGTAGGATAAATGATTATAATTCTAATAACAAGAAAAACAATAATCAGTCTTTTTAAAAAATGTACTCATAAGGGATTTTCTCTAAGGAGTTTCATATATTTGCAAACATCCTATTAATCCTCACAGCAAGCCAGTGGGTTGTTTTCTTTTTTAAAAATATATATATTTTTTTAAAAAGTACATTTTCTAAATTAGCTTGGTGGCTGAATTCTCTCCATTGAGGGTGGCAGATACTGACAAGTATGTGTAACAATAGACTCTAAAAGCCCCAAATCTCCACAATTTGTAAGACCACATGTAAGGAATTTGATAACAAGGGATACCCCAATAAGATGTCCATACTGAAATTCCCTGAAAGGACACTCCAAGCTAAATTACTTTCAGAGTATAGAGAAGAACCTTTATAAATGTGATTGTGACCCTATGCATTAAAAGATTATAGTCCCAACTTGCTTCCTGAAATAGCACGTAATATAAACACATAAGCCCTGGAATGAAGGAAAGCAATTCACTTCTTTATTTCTCTGGATCATGATTTTCTAAGTGGTATCATGTTTGCCAGAATTTTCCCAGTGTCATTGTCTGGCTGTGATTCAAAGAACAATGCAGCCTCTAAAGAACTGAGACTGAGGATGAAGCAAAGGGCTCTGGAGAGGTGCATGGGGCACATGAGCAGGCTGCTACATTTTACAAAGAGAGGATTCTGTAAGATAAGTGATATAAATGAGACACCATTTATCCCAATGGATCGTTCATGTGCTCCAGTTGAATCTTCACAATGTTAAGAGAAAACTAGGAAAGCTCCAGCTTGGTGGGTGGCCCCTCTGTGTAGGGCATTGAAAAGAGATTCACAGGATGGACAGTCATAGATAGATTACATATGATCTGCCTATGCATGCACATCCTTTATTCTGAGAGATACATTACTAATGGGCCTATGTAAGAGTATGAAGATATTGTGGGTATCTTTTTCCTTACAAGCAAAGGTCTTTTTATTTCTGGCTAAACTCCTACCTTTTTATCTTTACCCCCTCTCTGGTTCTCAGTCCCATGCCAAAGGCCACCTTCAATAAATTTATTTCATGTCCAACTTTGGTCAACAGTTAGAAAGCAAGTTGCAAGCAAAAGCCAGAGCTGGCATCTGTTTCCACAGACCCTTAAAATATTTACAAGATAAAGACTATAATTGAGTTTATTAATTTATGACCTAATTTTAATTTTTTTTCCTTTCTTAAATGGTTGGCTTATCATCACATATGTTGTTTTATTTAGAAAGAGGTGCCCTGTTGTGGCAGTCATAGCTTTCTGGTTGTCCTTGGTCAGGAGATGGTCACAATACAATCTGCACCCTGCTGCTTTGCTCTCATGTCAGCTAGAAGCAAGTATAATCATTTATGCCCCCTCTGCAATCAATCTGTTGCCACATCCTGCTGTTTCTTCTTCCAAGAGAATGCAAAGGCCTGCTCCTTATACCCCATCCTCAGAGGCAAATAAGCTGTCTAGCCTCAGACTCAAGATAAATGCCTACTATTTCTCACTAGGTTTCCTCCCAGTTCACTGCTCACTCATCAAATCATTCTATAGTGACTTCTCCCCCCACCATTTATGATGACCAGATGACATCCCCTGACTCTCTCCTGGTATTCTTTTGCTTTCTTTGTCTAATTTCAGGTTTATCCTATCCATTTGTTTCAAAGGTCAAGCACCAGCCAGGGCAAGTTACATCATCTGTCCCACATTCCTTTTTATCCCAATCTACATCCTTCAATCCATTTCTCACTTAAACTTTCCACCCAAGGGTTCAAATGGGTTCTTAAAAAGTCATGCTTTTGGGACTCTATTTAAATAAATAATTAAATAAATAAATATTTAAATAAAGCCTCCTAGGCTCTATTTTCAGCCAACCGTGCATTTGCCAGCCTCTTCTTCCTTTCTTTGACAAATTTAGGCCTCATATAGGAGTCCTTTCTCCACCACTTCTCTTCTTTTTATATTTCCAGAAGGTAAGTTTTCTGTCCATATGTTACTTTCTCTGTCCAGAACAAGTGTGCTTCTTCCTATATAAATATTTCTCTCCATTCAAGGTATCTCAAATCTCATCATTCTCAGACTTTTTTCCTGCATAGAAAGTATCATACCCAGTCAATTATATCATGATCTTTGACTAATCTCTAGTGAAATTCCTACTCTTCTTAGAAATCATCTCTAAAAGTAAGTAGGAATATGGATTTATTAGTTTCTATTCTTTTTTTGTTAAAGACCCTGACCTTTAAACATGTAACTGCATCCATAATTTTATCAGTGCATATAACTCCTCATGAGGAAACTATAATATTTATATAAAGTGTTTGGACAATGCCTTGTACATAGTAGGTGCTATATAAAACGCTATCATTAATATCATTATTGATAGTCGTAGTAGTAGTAGTAGTAGTAGTAGTAGTAGTAGTAGTACTAATAAAGTTTGACAAATATTGAGAAACTTATAAACTTAAAAGTTGCCTGAATGGGTCAGCAAGGTGACACAGTGGATAAAGCACTGGCTCTGGATTCAGGAGGACCTGAGTTCAAATCCAGACTCAGACACTTGACACTTACTAGCTGTGTGATCCTGAGCAAGTCACTTAACCCTCATTGCTCTGGAAAAATAAAGTTCCCTGAAGCATCGTCAGGTTAAGTGACTTATCCAAGGTCACAGATCCATTCTATATCAGAGATGAAATTTGAACTCAGGTCTCCCTGATTCCAAGTCCAGCTTTCTGTATACTATGCTATATGTGCTACACTGGAAAAAAAGCCATGACTGGAGTCTAAGGACTCATGTTCAAATTCTGCTTTCATCACCTGTGTAAACTTAGTCAAGTATCTTAACTTTTCTGGGTCTCAGTTTCTTCCTTTGTAAAATGATGAGTGTGTGTGTGTGTGTGTGTGTGCATGTAATATGTATAATTGCATATGTATATAGCTAAACGTGTATATTTATGTATATATGTGGAATATGTAAAAGTATGTAAACATGTATACATGCACATGCATACGTATACATATTATATTTTTCCATATATCAATGATTTATATTGCATTTACAAATTTTAGAAATACCAATGTAATTTGAAAAATATTAGGAAAAAAAACCATTTTTTCCTATTTCCTTCTCTGAGATCAAAACTTTCCAAGGACAGGGATTTTAAATTATAGACTTTTAGAATCAGGTGCAATAATAGACATAATTTAGTCCACTCTCCCATCCGGAGTAAGAATCTCTTCAATAAACATCTTGGCAGGTGTGTTACCAAGCTTTTATTGAAAACCTCTAGTGATGAGGAACTTGTTAATATGAGAAGCTCCTTCCAAATTCTAGAAGGTTCTACTTGTTTAACTTGAGTGAAAATATGGCACCTTATAATTTCCACCAATTATTCACAGTTGTCCTCTGAAGCAAAATACACAAAATCTCTTCCTTTCCCCTTTTGCCTTTAAATCCTTCAAAACCTGCTTCCTCCTAAAGAAGTCTCCATCCCCAGTGTCTTCTTCCTGGGGATTTCTTGTTTTCCTATAATTTAGAGCAGAAGGAACTTAGTTCTTTAAACAAATGCTCATACAACATGGACCCCAGAATATTTTCATTTTCACTAACTTTCCTCTGGATGCATGCTTATTTGTAATTCAAAAAATACATATAACATAGAACTAAAGATAATAATTAAAATCTGGTCTGACCTGCTAGCTTGGTATAGTAGATCTACCTACTGGTCTCAACTCTCTAACTAGCTGCATGATTTGGGGTAAGTCATTTGCCCTATTTGGGCCTCATTTTTTTCACCCCTACTTCCTCAAAACACATCTAGATGGATTTGAAGGTCCTTTCTTCTAAAACTACATGGGTTCTAAGCTTGCTGTGGTCTGAACACTCTACATATTTAAAATGGAGGTAAGAATAGTTTCACTTCATAGTCATTTTATGAAGAAAACACTTTCTACATTTTAAGCACTCTATGTGGCTGTTGTTATTCAGTCATTTGAGTCATGTCTGACTCTTTTTGAGCCCTTTGGGGGTTTTCTTGGCCAATATATTGGAGAGGTTTGCCAGTTCCTTCTCCAGATCATTTTACAGATGAGGAAACTAAGGCAAACAGGGCTAAGTGACTTGCCCAGGGTCACACAGCTAGGAATTTTCTGCGGCCAGATTTGAACTCAGGAAGGTGAGTCTTCCTGACTTCAGGCCTGGAACTTTATCCACTGTGCCACCTTTATGATATATTGTTTATAACATTTTAAATATTTCATTTATTATGAATGACATACTCTTTATTTTCATTTATATGATCATAAAAGTATAGATATAAAGCAAGCAGGGACCACAAAAGACAGCTAATGTATATCCCTCATTTTACAAAGGAAGAAACTGAGGCCTAGAGTAGTTAAGATACTTCACTAAGTTCACATAGGCTACTTGTGATCAAAGCAGAATTTGAACGTGAATCCTTTGACTCCAGTCAGGGTTCTTTCCATAGTACCATATAGACCTATGTCCACTTGTTCTGATCCCTGTTTAAGCTGCTGTGGGCATTCACCAAAGGGTAAAGTCTGATGACTGAGGCCATTTTCTTGGGTACAAGATGCAAGTTTCCACAATGCTCACTTTAAAATTGCAAGTTCTATGAAATCTAAATGAGCCCACAGCTATCCTGCCTCTGAGGGCTGAGCCTCTATGAAATGCCCACTCTAACTCCTGATGGAGCACACTGGTTTTCTTGGGGACAACAGGCATTCAGTAGAACCACATGCAGCATTTGCTTAGCCTTCTCCCTAGATATCCCTCCTGGGGCTTATTTCCCATTCCACAGCAGGCTCCCAGAAGAAAGCTATGGTTCCATGGGATGATTTTCCCTTGGCTCCAAAGTAACTCTGGTACCATTTTATGTATCATTAACCCTTCTTCTTGCTGATATTTCAGCTGAAACCTCTGGAAAATTGTAAGAAACTGCAAACTGGTGAAGTTGAAAGGATCAGTGAGACTTACATGGACTAGATAATTTCTAAAGTGTCTTTGAGTTCTAGATGTTATCTGCCTTCTGGAGTGTTAATTAGCTGCTTCCTTGGTTGATCATGTTAACTGCTTAAAGCTTTACTTTTCTTTGGCTACATTACTGCGCAAAACTTGAAACTTCACTTTTCTTATCTATGAGGGAGGCAGCAAGAAATTTTGTTTTCTTATTGATTTATTGCAAGGCAGCTTGGCATAGTGGATTGGGAGATGGCCTCAAATCCAGGACTTCTTAGCTTCAAATCATTCTTCTGAAACATGCCTTAATGGCTTCCTTCTGAGATTATCTCCAGTTTATCATATATATATATGTGTGTGTGTGTGTGTGTGTGTGTGTGTGTGTGTGTGTGTGTGTGTGTGTATGACCAGAGAAGTATAGATATAAAGCAAGCAGGGACCACAAGAGCCAGTAATCTATATCCCTCATTTTTTTTTTTTAATTTTTTTTTTTTTTTTTTTTTTTAGTGAGGCAATTGGGGTTAAGTGACTTGCCCAGGGTCACACAGCTAGTAAGTGTTAAGTGTCTGAGGAGGGATTTGAACTCAGGTACTCCTGACTCCAGGGCCGGTGCTCTATCCACTGTGCCACCTAGCTGCCCCCATCCCTCATTTTTCAAAGGAAGAAACTGAGGCCTAGAAAAAAAAATATATATATATAAAATATATCTTGAATATACATCATTGCTTTCACATTTTCTCCCCCATCAGACTTTGAGCTCCTGGACATTAGGAACTCATTTTGGGGGCCTTTCTTTATATTCCCAACACTTCTCATGATGCCTGCTATATAGTAGGTGTTCAATAAATGCTTGCTGACTGACTGTTTGACATATGGGCTGTGTGACCCTGGCTAGGATAAATCATTTAATCTCTCAGTTATCTAGTCAACTCCCTAATAACATTAGTTTCAGAGGAAGTGCCAACCTGAGAATGCCTTCTACTAAGGAAATCATAAGTCAAATCCCTATTCTTTATCACATAACTTATCCAAATGTTAGTATAAGTAGTATTAAATTGACAAAAATTATTTAAATAGCTTGATTAAATATTACAAATAGTTAATTTTCCTTTCTTGCTTCAATCGTTTTAGGGCTTCTCATATTCCTAATTCTGTGAGCCAGATAGCTGGTGAACCAAAATACATTATCTAGACCTTGGAGACCCATGGCAAAGGGTTAATGTTTCCCTAGCAAGTCAGTTAAGCCATCATTCAGTATAGACAACTGAGGAAGGATTTTCCTAAGCTCACCTAGCTAGAATATGTCAAAGTTGGGATTCAAACACTGATCTCCCCTGGCTCCAGCTTTACCATTCCTTCCACTCTATTACACCATTACTGTATACCAAATAGGTGATGGGTGATGATACTTTCAGCCTTTGATCTCTAGATCTAGAGTACTACAGAACAGGCAATAGTCACATTATGGAAAGTAAATTTACCCAAATTTTCTTAGTGAAAAGTTGGTCAGGGGAATGAGTAGTGAATAGGTCAGACGAGCAAAGCAACCAAGCAAGGCAGTCAATACACCAGCATGGGCTTTGGTGAAATAACTATCTGTAGGCCAGGTTGCCCTTGACCAAGATTCTTTATATTCAGGTAGTTCTTTCTGGCTTCCACTGTTGGTCCCACCCCAGATATTACCTCATGATCTTAAGGGATTGTTCCAGGTTTTTAGTGTTCCCTAGTCTTAGCAGTGCCTTTGAGGAAAGGCTTACTTTTTTTTTATTATTCTAATTGGATTTGTGTGTAGAGGTTGTAATTCTTTCTTTCTTTTTTTGGGGGGGGGGCAGGGCAATGGGGGTTAAGTGACTTGCCCACAGTCACACAGCTAGCAAGTGTCAAGTGTCTGAGGCAAGATTTGAACTCAGGTACTCCTGAATCCAGGGCCGGTGCTTTATCCACTGCGCCATCTAACTGCCCCAAAAGGCATACTTTTGACCAAAGGCCATTGTCCACTGGGGAAGAAGGAGGATAGCTCCTGGCATGAAAGTTCCAATTGCACTAAATATGGGTAGCTTGGATGCTACTCCAAATCATTTTATTTTATTCTTTGGCTGAACTTGTGATTTCTTTAGCACAGAGACCTCTGATGAGGGAAATACTTCTGCCAAAGTAGATCAGATAAAGGAATGTAAGGAGCTTAAAGTTTGAGATGACTTAGAAGAACTGGGAGGTTAAGGACTTACATAAGGTCACACAACTATTATATAACACAGGTGTTATTGAACTGTCGTATTCTTAATTCTGATCTAGGCTCTCTCTCCAACATGTTGTGCTACCTTTGATGCTATCTAGAATAAAAGGAAGACAGAAAGGTGATGTATTCACCAGGTAGCTGGAAGAAATTCTCTGTAATCACTTGCTCAGTAATGAAGGATGAAATGATAGATGTTTACAGATGTTCTTCTACCTCATAGATCATAGATTTAGAATTGGAAAGGACCACAAAGACTCTCTAATCTAAATATCCCCCTTCCTCTTCATTTTGCAGAAGAGGAAACTGAGGTTAAGAGATGTTAAACTAAAGTACTGTTGGTAGAGATGTGAACAGATCCAACCATTCTGAAGAGCAATTTGGAACCATGCCCAAAGGGCTATAAAACTGTGCATATCCTTTGACCCGGCACTGCCACTACTAGGTCTATATCCAAAGAGATCATAAAAAAGGGAAAAGGACCCTCATGTACAAAAATATTTATAGTTGCTCTTTTTGTGGTAGCAAAGAATTGGAAATTGAGGGGATGCTCTTCAATTGGGGAATGACTAAACAAGTCATGGTATATGATTGCAATGGAATACTATTGTGCTGTAAGAAATGATAAGCAGATGGATTTCAGAAAAACCTGGAAAGACTTGCATGAATTGATACTGAGTGAAATGAGTAGAACCAAGAGAACACTACTCATTTTTTGTTGTTGTTGTTTTTGTTTTTGGTGAGGCAATTGGGGTTAAGTGACATGCCCAGGGTCACACAGCTAGTAAGTGTTAAGTGTCTGAGGCCAGATTTGACTAAGGTCCTCTTGACTCCAGGGCTGGTGCTCTATCCACTGTGCCATCTAGCTGCCCCCCCCCAAAAAAATAGAAATGAGTAGAACCAAGAGAACACTGTACACAGTATCAACAGCTTTGTGTGATGAACAACTGTGATAGACTTAACTCTTCTCAGCAATACAATAATCCAAGACAATGTCAAAAGAATTATGCTGGGAAATGCTCTCCACTTTTAGAAAAAGAACTATGGAATCTAAATCAAGGTCGATCCATACTATTTTCACTTTTGTTGTTGCTTTTTTGCTATTGTTCTTGTTTATTCTTTCTTGTATTGTTTTCCTTTTTTTTCTGATTCTACTCTTACAACATGACTAACGTAGAAATATGCTTACCATGATTGTGATGTATAACATATATCAAATTGCTTGCTGGCCTTGCGAGGGGGGAGGTAAGGGAGGGTGGGAGAAAGATTTGGAACTCAAAAAAATGTCTTTACATGAAATTGGGGAAGAATTAAAAATAAAATTTAAAAAAAAAGAAAAGAGAAAAAAAGAGATGTTAAGTGATTTAGCCATTTATGGAGCTGGTGTGTGTGAGGTGAAGGATTTGAAATGAGGTCTTCCTGATTCCAAGTCAAATAGTATCTACCAAATCATCTCTCATGGAATTCCTATGGACTGAATATACTCCGGGTCATAGTTATGATTAGCAGTTGTACTAAGATATAGATGAAGTGGAGGTGGGAGATTGGATCAATCCTGTATCAATCCCAAAAGACACTTTTGTACTTGCTTCTTTGAATAACTATGCTTGACAAGGTCAATCATTTTTTAAAGATATTTGTTTCTTTTTTTATAAAGGAGAAACATTCATTTCATATGATTGTCAACTTTGGACTAAAAGGGATTCTGGGGAAAATCCTGTAATCCTTCATTTTAAAGCTAAGAACAATTAGATGCAGAGGGAAAGCGACTTCCCCAAGATCATATGAGGAATAAGTGGCAGAGCTAGGATTCAAATCCAAGTCTGCTTGAATTTTGACTCCATCTCCAGGCCTCTTTACACTGCATTCTGGTAAAAGTTCTTGTTCACTCGGATCCAACTCCCCCTTAGGGTTCAATTTATAAATGTCATTATAATCAGTATCATCTCTAGGTTATGGCTAATTAAGAGCCATTGTATTGGCCTTGGGGTGGAGAGATTTATCAAGGGTGTGGTAGAGCTAGCTCCAACAGTAGAGCTGATTGTTAAATTTTCAGGGATAGAATTTATGCCTCAGAAATCAGCAAATGCTACAAAGCAGAGCTTGATTTATTGTTTGTTGATTACCTAGATTTAAGAAAGTAATGGAGAAAATATTAATAATCGCAGAAAAAACTTAAAAGTGTGTCATGCTTAAAACTTTTCTCCAAAGAGCTGGTTGAAAATGTTACCAGCATTCACCTGCTATCTCACTCTTGCTAGGCAGTGACTGAGGGAAGCCACCAAGGGAGCCAAAGTTACTCTATCACCAACATCAGCCCATAAAAAACCCACCACATCAATGGCAAAGCTTCTGAGATTTCTCTACTCCAATCACACTCCTACAACTATATATTTTCCTTTAGTGATTTATTTTCTCCTTGACAGGAACCCCTGATGTTAATTTTATCTTTATCCATAGGGAAGGCTCTGAGTATGTGAGCACGTCTCCTAAAATTAATTGCTATCACACGTAGGCGTACATGCTCTCTGATTCCCCTCACCACCATGCGTATGGGGGTAGGAATCAAATCTGCAAGTTTGTGTTGCTTCTTCCTAGTTTGAGTCCATACTGTTTTCTGATTTATTTTTTAATCACAATTTTCATAGCTGTCATTCAAGGCCTCTGATTTACAGTGGCCAACCTGCTGGTCTATTTAATCGAATCTCCAGGGTTACATGAGAGGATTCATTACAGCATCAGGGCAAGTTAAGATTTAAGCACGTGCAGACACAAACATATGCACACGTGCAGAACACACACATACACATGCAATTCACTCACGTAAAAATAGTCAAGTATGTACCGAGTTTCAAGGGGCCTTTCTAGGATTCTGAAGCATAAAGTGAAATCCTATGGAGGGGAACTACGATGGCAATAAAACCCCAGAAATATATACTCATAAAGGCAGAGCTTTGCAAAGCAAATAACAAATAAAAGTGGAAATGCTCTTTCCTGGAATCCTGAATCACCCTGACAGCTACAATATGTGCGGAAACCTCAAGTACCTGTAAAATCCCAACCAGCCCTTAACTGAAGGCAGTCTTGCTCAGGGATGCATGTCCTCCTTTATCCTCCTTTTCCTCCATTCAAGTCCCCCTCTGAGGCTTCATCATGGGGTAAAGATGATCCTATGGTCTGTCAGGCTCTGTTGGCAGAACCAATGCTCCAGTAGGTTCTGACATGCTGGGAGGACTCTGGGGCAGAACCAGTGACAGGTTCTGTCTGTTGCTGGAACCTTTTTAGGTAAATGCTAAAGGGCTAAGCATCAAAGGCCAAACACCAGGAGATGATTTTGGTCTAGGTGTTTGGAGTTTTGTTTTTAGTTTTGCTTTCTGTTTTTGTTTTCTTTGTTTTGCTTTGGTTGAGTGTGGTTTGGTTTTGGCCACAATATTCCATGAAAATATTGACTAAGATATGAAGAGGTTATAATCCACATCAGTAAAGGAAATTGTTGTTTAGTCATTTCAGTAATGTCCAACTCTTCATGACCCCATTTGAGCTTTTCTTGTCTAGGATATTAGAGTGGTTTGTCATTTCCTTCCCCAGTTCATTTTATAAATGAGGAAACTGAGGCAAACAGGGTTAAGTGACATGCCCAGTGTAACACAGCTAGTAAGTGTCTGAGCCTGGATTTGAAAACAAAAAAGGGAAATACCTACCCTGAAAAAAGTTGTAGATGTAGCATAGAAATAAATATGATATAGAAATAAATCAGACCTCTGGTAATCTACAGCAACATATGAGAACTTTTGGATAAGTCTCAATACTAGAATGTGTTAACACTTTGCCTAACAAGTTAAAAGGAGAGAGGACTGTCTAATTGTGTTCTGATCACCTTTTTTTTTTCCTTTTGTTCCTTTTTGGAGCCCACCTGAGATTCCATTCACAATGGGAGCTCCTAGTCAGTAAACCCCCTCTTTATCAGTGCAGACTGGCAAGCTAGATATAACATAGAGTCTAAAAGAGCTCTCTGTAGTGGTTAAGTGACTTGTCTGGCATCACACAGTTATGTGTCAGAATCAGGAGAGAAGCACAGTTCATCCTGACTGAGGCTGGCCTATGGGGCTGTCAGCCTTGGTGACTGGGAGAATAATGATATCTTAGACAGCAATAGAAAAGTTAGGTGGCAGAAAGGGATTGGAGGGAATGATAATATGCCCTCTATTGGACATGTTGATTTTGAGCTGTCTACAGGATACCCAGTTTGAGATGTCTAAGAAACAATGGGTGAGGCTAGACAGGAGATCAAGAGAGAAGTGAGATCTGAGAATCATCTGGATAGAGTGGAGTCAGTTTCTCTCTACTACTGCTTTCATCATGGTCTTATGTATCTCTTGTCCCCAGCTCACCCTGTGCTTAGCTTTCTCCTCTTTTCATTTCCTGTTCTTGGTTTCTTCTTATACCTTCTTCTTAGGCTTCCTATGCCTCAACTCAGTCCTTTCTCATAATGTAAAACACAGTAAATCACCTTTCTGTCAGATATGACTCCAAGGGTCCACTTATTTAAACTGCCCTTAGTTTCCAAACTATTTGATTTATGGTTTTCCAGTTTAAAAAATTAATTAATTTAAAATTTTCTAAATCATCACATTCAAATAAGCTGAGAAAATCCAATGACCCTGATAACTCAGTCATTGTTCTGCCTTCAAATCTGAGGGACAGCTCTCTAATAGCACTTAGCATAATGTCCGACCCCATATATAATAAGTACTTCATCAATGTTTATTGCCTGACTAAGTGACTGGGCAACTAGGTGATACACTGAATAGAGTCCTAGGCCTGGAGTCAGGAAGACTCATCTTTGTGAGTTCAGACCTAGCCTCAGACACTTATTAGCTGTGAGACCCTGAGCAAGTCACTTAACTCTGTTTGCCTTAATCCACCGGAGAAGGAACTAGCAAACCATTCCAATATCTTTGCCAAGAAAACTGCATGGACAATATTGGTATGCTATGGTCCACAGGGGCATGAAGGGTTAGATGCCATTGATCGACTGAACAAAAACAACTTTATGTGTGTTTTATCATTTAATTATCACAACAAGGTTATGAAGTTGTTTTTTATTATTATAATTATCCCCATTTTATAGATGGGAGAACTGAGGCTGAGAGAGTTAAAGAATCTTCCCCAGGGTCACACAATTAAGTGTCTGAGCTGCAAAGTTAATTCAGTTCTTCCTGACTCCAAGTTTAGTCCTTTATGAAGCTACCCAGTTGACTTAAATATCATTTTACTGGTCTCAAAAACTGGAAAAGCTGTTGGAGATATCCTTCTCCATTCCCAAACACATTAAAAACAAGTTTGAACATTTTGGCAAAGTTCCTTTCTGTGAAATGTCACATAGGTAGGACAGGCTTTGCTCAATGATAGCAAAGACTTATTACCTGAAATCATCACTTACACCTATATAGCTCCTATGACCTTTTGGGAGGCAACATGGTATAGTGGATTGAGTATTGGGATTAAAGTCAGAAGACCTGGGTTTAATATTATCTCACATACTTTGTAGTCCTCTGATGATGGACAGGTTATGAAATCTTATGAAACTTTAGTGACCCCCTTCAATAAAATAGTCACAATAATAATCAAGCTGTCTACTTCACAAGCTTGTAAAGAACCACTTAGTAGCAATGTGACCTTGGGAAAGTAACTTAACTTCCTTTCTCTTCATCTATAAAATTTGGTTGTTGAATTAGATGACCTCTGAGATGCCTTCTAGATCTGAATGTATGATGCCAGGAACAAGCAAGATGCTATTTGAAAAATGTTTTAGAAACCATAAAGTATTACTCTGTTACAATTAAGTCCAATCTCCTTATAGCCTCATAATACTCCTGTAAGGAAAGTAGGATCAGCATAATAATTTATATTTTGAATATGAGGAAATTGGTACTCAGAGAGGATAAATAATTTGCCTTTGGTCATGTACTTTGTTAAATGTCAGAGCTTAGTCTACAAACCAGGTTTCCTAATACAGAGCTTAGAAAATCCCATAAATCATGGTTTACTAAATAAAGTAAAAAATAAATAGAAATGCTTGCATGCTTTTTATATTTAAATTTGTCACAGATTATTTATTTCATTTTGCAGGCCACTGCCAAGATAACAAACTAGATCGAAACCTCTGCACAGGTATTGACAGAATGCCTCTTGTAGAAGAATATAATGTTAGTTCAATATAAAAATAATACCAATTAAACTATCTTTATTTGCAAATATACACAAAATGCTTTGAAAAATCTTAAAACAGTTCATTGGAAATAACACTGTACTTGGAGTCACAGGACCTAGATTCAAAGTTCATCTTTGAGGATTACTGGATGACTTAAGCACAGCTAGGACTCATTTTCCTCATTTATAAAATGAGAAAGCTTGACTTAATGGTCACTAAGGTCCCTTCCACCTCTAAATTTATGATTTATGGCAGTATGGAATTCAAAGTGTTTTAGTAGACATAATGTACTTACCCCAAGTGATGTATTCATGTATACTTTACCTCCTTGTGAATTGTGACATAATAATGGTTATGGTAATGCAGTGGGACCCCAAGAAACCTAAAGATCCCAACTCTCCCCCAAGGAATCCTTGAACTCTCCCAGGGGAGGGGCAGCTCTGCCTCCCACCTCAGGAATGGGTGTTGCAGAGTATAACCCTGGTACACTGATATGCAAGCTATGGATGGGTGCTGCATGACATTACTGATGCCTATTATTCCAAAATCCCCTCCCTGTTGATCCCTCCCAGTTCTTTGTAATACCCTTTCCTCCCTTTTGTCTGGTAAAAATACAAAAGACCAGTCTTCTTTTATTCCAGTGGGACAACCACCAAGGTGATCTGTTTCCCGGGCATATTTCTCTCTCCTAATAAATCTCTTTTTATTTTACAAGATCTGTAATGAGCCTCCAATTCTTTGGGTGAGCTAGCCTCCCTCCCCCATCCAGGTCACAAGTCTCCCCCAAACAGTAATAAACCTTACTTAAGTACTTTCAAAAATTATGATTTTTTCAGTGTGGGTGTCCCACCATGTAGTCCTGCTCGATAAGGCAGTTGTGTTTTTGGTTTTGTTTTTTTCTGATGAAAAGAAATCATCTTCTGGTCCTTAAAGTCATGATGATCCTCTATGAACTTAGCTGGTATTTTTACACAAGACACAGTATCACCAAACTCATGTGAAACCTTTCTATTTTTAACAAAACTTCTGAAGCTTTATGGCATGACTCTAGTCTTTGAGAAAACATAGCTAAGTCTATGCCATCAAGATGCATCAGTGGAGGGAAGAAAAATTACAGGGAGCGAGGGAACTAAGGAAGGAAGAAAGGAAGGAAGGAAGAAATGGAGGAAAAAGAGAGGGAGAGAAGGAAGAAAAGGAGAAGGGGAAGAGAGACAAGAAGGAGGTAGAAGAAGGGAAAGAAGAGGAAGTGGAAGAAGAGGGGGAAGAGGAAAGGAGGCAAAGGAGGAGGAGGAGGCAAAGACAAAAGAAGAATGTGAAAAGGAATTGTTTATA
The DNA here is from genome assembly GCF_019393635.1 of Dromiciops gliroides. Classification (NCBI taxonomy): domain Eukaryota; kingdom Metazoa; phylum Chordata; class Mammalia; order Microbiotheria; family Microbiotheriidae; genus Dromiciops; species Dromiciops gliroides. The sequence goes on along the minus strand of NC_057862.1, from coordinate 326,425,382 downwards.
TGAATGTATGGATCACCTAGATTTTTTTGTTTTTTTTTGTTTTTTTTGGCAGGGCAATGAGGGTTAAGTGACTTGCCCAGGGTCACACAGCTAGTTAAGTGTCAAGTGTCTGAGGCTGGATTTGAACTCAGGTACTCCTGAATCCAGGGCCAGTGCTTTATCCACTAAACCCCCTAGTTGCCCCTGATCACCTAGATTTGATGGAGCTCCCTTATTATCCAAATGGATTTTATGAGACTCTGGATTAATAGGAGCAAAATGCCTTTTGCTCAAAGACTTCAAACTGAAACCAGACAGTCCCTTTTCACTTTCCCCAAGAGAATAAACAAACTTAAATGCCCCTTTGAAATTCCCATTCACTATCTTCTTTCTCTAAGAAAGTAAATACATCTTAATATTCTCCTGATCAACTATATAGATGTCTTAGTCTTTGATAAAGCCCTTTCTGTTACCACATAATCTAACCATAGCATCTGCTTTAAATTCAATTGTTAAACTGATTTGTATTGTTTAACTGATTTACATTTATAGTATTTGCTTTGGATTGATTTGCATCAAGATAATGAAGTTAACCTGTAACCTGTGAGCAGAGAAACCCTAAATACCCTTTGGAAGAGGGAGTCTGAGCCCTTTTGGGAAGGGTCTCCACATGATTATGTTTCTTTCTTCCTGGGACAAAATAAATTGGTAATATGGTTTTTTGTTGTTGTTGTTGTTGTTGTTGTTTTGTCTGTCTCTGATCTGGTTTTTCCTGTAGGAGAGACATTATGTTCTCTGATCTGTTTTGTTATACCTAGACATGTAATAGTGCCCCACCCTGCTACAATCATTTCCTCAATCCCATGTGAGGCAACATGCTTCACCATGGTAGATCTCTGTTCTGCTTTCTTTTTGATACCAGTACATCAAGATTCCCAATATCTGTACGGAAAGGTATGGAAACAAATTATAGGAGATATTATAAAATTGATTTCTCTGATCTGTTTATTATTATTTTTGTAGGAGACAGGCACATAAAAGATTTAATATTTGACAGAATAGAGAGAGAAGTACGAAGAAAAAGAAAGAGAAAGAGGAAGAGTAGGAGGAGGATGACAATGAAGAAAATGATGACAATGAATGTGTTATTGGCCTAGCACCCCAGAAGTTTTCTGGGGTACATCAAAGAACTTTCTCCTTGAGAAACTAAACCAAAGGACAGACATACCTAAAGAGATAAGTGGCACTGGATTTGCACTGAGCTAGCTCCATTTCCACCACCCTTCATTCCAGTTTCTCCCACCCCTGGGGAGATAAGATTAGGTGTGGCTTCTGCCTTTGTGGCAGGAGGAGGAGAGAGATGGCTTGAGAGATCCACAGCCATCTCTCATCCAACTTCCCCATCCACCACCAGTGGGGGATGGTCCTCCCCCAGTAAGGGATGATCACAGTCAGATGATCACCCCCATCAGTCCTCTATAAAAGTATCTGTCTCTCTCCTGCTTAAGGAGATAGGTATCTCAGAGCCATGCCTCTGTACCATGCCTTCTCCCCATGAGAAGAAGTCCAAGGATTTCTCTCTTGGTTTCTCTTCCTTAGCCCCTAAATAAAGTATTATTTTATTTTAATTGGATTTGTGTGCAAGAGGGTATAATTCTTTAAAGAGGAATTCCTCAGGACACATAACCCCTTCCCCAAACCCCCACCTATTTCCCCCATAACAAACACAAATATAATGATTTCATGAGGGGAGGTGGCTTGGCTGGGGAGGGGGAGAAATTTGCCCACCATTATTCATGTTGTTCTATAAAGAAAATTAAAAACAAGGTTTTAGTAGATATTGCCATAGCAAATACTCATACTCTCCAAGTTATGCCAAATAAAAAGTTTTTTAAAAAGTGAGAGTGTAAGAAATCCAAACATATAGCAAAAAGATGAGGCGCATATCATCCTGGTCATCCTGGTCAGCCAGAGCTGACCCCAAAATACTTTCAGTGAACCTATGAAAGGTGAACTTACATCCAATCCTTTTATTCAATTCTTTAAAAATGTTTGTTTTATCCACATGTTTTATCCTATTAAATAATTATTATTATAGTATAATAATATTTAATAATAATTTAATAATAACATTAACATAACAATAACAAAATAGCAAGAGAGTAACTTATCCCAGGACCATTCCTATCTACATTCCACAGAAAAAAAGACCAAGAATAAAGATAGTGATATTGATACAACCAGCACAGCTAAGAAAATTAATACCAATATCAAATACCTAGGAAGACATGACAAAATGACTAAAATTACATACCAGAAATTTATTTCCTTTCATGGTCTGACAGATAATTCCCATACTACAAATACTTCAAATACAGACTTCAAAATAGTCTGGAAAAATTAGCCAATAATTTATTATAAATCAGTACTGAAACCAAATAATAATCATAGACTGAACTGGTAATGGGTGCCCACAATTACCCAGACATTATACTGTTCTGTTAAACTGAAGTACAATATTTTAATATATTTTGCTATACAAAACTTTCTAAGCTTCATGAAGTCAAAACATTCAATATGGAGACCATGGCAAGAGATAAAAATATTATGGGAACAGGAGTATTAAAAGGACAATTCAGGTCTTTGCCCTGATTAAAGAAGCAAAACTCAGGATCACAAAGTTAGAAAGGAGTTTATTAAAACACCAAGGCAGAAATATGTTCGTGGGATAATCTTTGGGGCCAACCCCTGGATTCAAACTGGGAACTGTTTTTATAGACCACTTTTCATAATAAAAGCAAGACAATTCTGATAGAGGTTTACAAAAAAAAAAAATAGGCTATTGCATCTCAGCTCCTTCCCTATTCTCTAATCAAAAGGAAATGAGATTAGAGATAAGGGAGATGAAACCCACGTGACTACTTGTTAACTATCAAAGACAAGTCAAAGGGATCAAAGAACTTTCCACTGACTGGCTGTCTCTCTTAACAGACTGATAAACACACTTAGAAGACAAACAAAGCTGGAAACAATTGACTCACTAGGAGTCTCTCAGCACAAATTTCAAGATGGGGTAGGTATATGTCTTTTGTATGATCTGTTCTGCTACTGGAATTGTACCAAGGATATTTTTAGTGAGGAAAAAGATAATGAACTTACTTACAAATAATTGTATTTTACTACAAAACTAACTACAAAAAGTAGTTATTTTATGCACTTATGTGACAGTCAACAGAATAATAAAATAGACAGTCAAAATAATCACAGTATCATTTTATATTAATATAGCACTTTCAAGTTACAAAACACTATATATACACAAGAATATTAAATGGTTAGCATTTGTAAGAAGGCTTGCTAGACATAGTGGAATCACCTGTAGGCACTGAGCAAAACTTTGCAAAACATTTTGAATTTTAATCAATCAATTAAGAAGTATTTGTTAAGCACTTATTTAATGTCAATGACTCTGTTGGGGGGGTGTCTTTATCTAAGACACTATAATTTTATTTATTTATTTTTTGGCAGGGCAATGAGGGTTAAGTGACTTGTCCAGGGTCACACAGCCAATAAGTGTCAAGTGTATGAGGTCAGATTTGAACTCAGGTCCTCCTGAATCCAGGGCAGGTGCTTTATCTACTGTGCCACCTAGCTGCCCCTACAATGTTTCATTTTCTTTCTTTCTTTCTTTCTTTCTTTGCAGGACAATGAGGGTTAAGTGACTTGCCCATGGTCACATGGCTAGTAAGTGTCAAGTATCTGAGGCTGCCTCCACACTATAATTGGTATGTCTAAACTAAGTGTCCCTGAAACTAAAATGGATGGATCACCATTCCCAAGGGCATTTTATTGATCCCCTGCACATCAAATAAAACAGCCTTAAGTCTTACCAGTTATTGGGGGATGGGGTACAGAGACTATGTAAAAACTGAACAACATGATAATAATGGCATTTGAGAGGTTCAACCTGAAAAAATAAAATACAAAACAAAACCTTTCCAGAATCAGAGCTGGAAGAGAATCCAGTCTAGCCTGTGCCTTTACAGTACTCCTTAATATAATATCTGGGAAAAGTATTCTAACTTTCTCTCAAAGGCCTCTACTATGCTGATTTGATGGAGAAAGGTCTAATTGTTAGGAATTTTTTTTCCTGACACCAATTCAAAAGCTACCTGTTGGCAACTTCCACCACAGTTCTACCCTCTGGGACCAAGTAGAACAAAGCCAATCCCTTTTCTGTTTGACAGTCTTTTAAATACTTGAAGAGAGCCATCATCTCCCCCTCCCAGCCCCCTTCTCTTCTCCAATCTTCAGTGAGTCACTAAATGTGATATAATTGTTGGTCAAATCATCCTTTTCCAACTCAAACTGCTAGGCAGCTATGCTAGAACTATAAAAACACTACAATTTGCTGTCACAGGTAAGGGAACCTGCATAATTGAGGCAACTAAAGTAGCAGTGATACTAATAAAAGCTTACATTGATATACCATTTTGTGGAATAGTGTGAAATTCTCATTCTCTCTCTCTCTCTCTCTCTCTCTCTCTCTCTCTCTCTCTCTCTCTCATCTCTTTTGACGTGTCTCTTAGACATTTGAGAAACAGGTAAGAAACATCCTTAAGTTTGATTAGCTGCAATTTTCAATGTATTTTAGGATGCTCAGCTGATAATAGCAAGAAGACAAAGCACTATTATTACTATTATAATCTGGTATGATGATTTTGTATGGAACTTTCCCTCAGTTTTGCCTTCTTTACCCTTTAAAAAAAATATTTTCCCTAAAAAGGAGCAATAAAAAAAATCCATTACAATATTATTTACTAAATCAAAGCAAACATGACTGCAACCCATCAACAAACATTTATTAATTTTCTAATATTTAACAAGCATTGCACTAAGGTATAGGGAATTAAAAAACCAAAAATATAATCCCTTCACTCAAGGAGCTTACATTCAGATACTTCAGGCAACATAAATCTATATAAGTCATCTATGTATCTATATCTATATTTGCATATCTATCCATCTGCATATCTATCTATCCATCTGTTATGAGCCCATAGCATCCCAAAAGTTCTCTGGGGCACATCAAAGAACCTTCTCCTTGAGAAACTAAATCAAAGGACAGACACACCTAAAGAGATAAGTGGAACCAGATAGGACTGAGCTAGCTTTAGGACCTCCATCCTTCATTCTAGTCTCCCTCAACCCTGGGGAAATAAGTTTGGGTGTGCCTGCTTCCTCTGTGTCCTGAGGATAGAGATAGAGGATAGAGATAGCTTGAGAGATCTACAGCCACCCCTCACCAAGTTGCCAATTCCCCCAGCTATCACCAGTGGGGGATGGTCCTCCCTCACTAAGGGAACTTTCCACAGTCAGATGCTCAACCCCATCAGTCCTTTATAAAAGTACCTGCCTGTCTCCTGCTCGAGGAGATTGGTATCTCAGAGCCACTCTCTCCGTGCCATGCCTTTCTCCCCATGAGAAGTCCAAGGACTTCTTTCATGGTTTCCCTTCCCTTCCCCTTCCTCTAAATAAACTACCATCATGAGCTAACTGCTTTTGTGTGCAAGAGGGTCTAATTCTTTAAAGAGGGATTCCTAAGGACCCCAAATCCATACCCCTACCCCTAACCCCTATCCCTTACCCCATTCTCCCCATGACACATCTATATATCTATCTAACATCTGTCATCCACCTACCTACCTATTGGCCTATCTAGATATGTATATGTATATATGTTGTATGTATACATACTTTTTGTGTATATACATATGTGTATATAGCAATATAAGATGGATATAAACTAGCCTGGGGGAGGGGGAAACAGTCACTGTTAGGAGGATCAGGAAAAGCCCATTTAGAAGGAAACAACTGAGGTGAGAATTAAAGTAAATGAGGACTTCCAGAAGCCAGAGTTAAGAGTATATTTCAGGCATATGGGAGAGTCATTCAAAGGAGAAAGATGGGAAATAAGGCACTGGTTATGAGGAATAAGAGTGCATGCATGGAAGGGAGGGATGTATCATAAGCCTAGAAAAGTAGGATAGGCTCAGGTCAGGGGGAGCTGTATCTGATAAATGAGAGAGAGAGAGAGAGAGAGAGAGAGAGAGAGAGAGAGAGAGAGAGAGAGAGAGAGAGAGAGAGAGAGAGAGAGAGAAACCCTCAAGGTGATAGGGAGCTACTGGAGTTTATTGAGTACTGGGGGTGACATGCTTACACTTGCCATTTCAATAAAATCACTTTGGCAGTCATGTTAAGGAGGACTAGAATGGGGAGAAACTAGAGGAAGGGAGGCCACTTAGGAGACTATTCTAGTAGTTTGGACCAGAAAGATTAAGCTATAAGACCATGAGAAGGTTATTGGAAGTAATGGGGGCCTGAACCACAGTGGTGACTATGGGAATGAAGACATGGAGCTAGATATAAGAAATCTGAGGGCAATAGAAACAATGTTATTTGGCAACTGTTTATGAGAGTGTGAAGTTAAGAAGAATACTGTTTGCAAACCTGGGTTACTATAGGAATGGTTGTGTCTTTGAAAGAAAAAGGAAAGCTTGTAAGAAGGGTAGGTTTTGGGGTGGGGATGGATAAAGAGCTCAGCTTTGAATGTGTTGAGTCTGAAATGCCTATGGGACCTTGTGTTTTAAATGGTGAATGACTTGTAGAATGACAGCTCAAGAGAAAGATTGATGCTGGATACATAGATCTGGGAGTCATTGGCGAAAAGATTATAATTTAACCCATGTGAGTTGAGGATGTTGTCAAGGGATGGTAGAGAGAGAAAAGAGAAAAAGGTTTGGATTATGTTACACAAAGGAATAAACAAACCACTCAGGAATGCTGCATACATATATCCATCAAGCACAAACTAAATCCCCTGCATTCTGTGAATACATCAACCAAAAACAAAGTTAACTCGGGAGCACATTTTGTTGTTGTTGAGTCATTTCAGTTGTGCCTGACTCTTCATGACCCGATTTGGGGTTTCTTGGTAAAGATAATGGAGTGGTTTGCCATTTTCTTTTCTAGTTCATTTTACAGATGAGAAAACTGAGGTAAGCAGCTTTGTGACTTGCCTAGTAGCACCCATATAGTAAATGTCTGAGGCCAGATTTGAACTCAGGGAGATGAGTCTTCCTGACTCTAGACATCATGTAGCTGCCCCCCCACCCCTAACCCCAAGGAACAAATTTAGATTGGAACTATTTACTATCACCGTATGGCTGGTCCTTATAAATACACATCATCTCATCTGGAGCTAAGCATCCTTTACTCTTTGAGATGTAATGAGTTTAAACAGCCTGCCAGAATATGGGAAGAATATTGAATGTGGACTCAAAAGAACTAAGCTCAAGTCAGCTCTGCTACTCAATACCTAGATGACTTAATCTCTATGGCCACCAATGTACTTATGTATAAAATCAAGCTGTAAAACAAGATAATCTCTGATGTCCCTTTCAGGTCTGAATCATAGATTAGAATACATTTAAAATCACTATTAAGACTGAGATTCAGGATTTTGGGAAAACCCAAATGTGTCATCCTTCAAAATGTAATTTTTAAAATGAGAGTTAAGTGAATGATGTACTATTCTTTCTTTCTTTCTTTCTTTCTTTCTTTCTTTCTTTCTTTCTTTCTTTCTTTCTTTCTTTCTTTCTTTCTTTCTTTCTTTCTTTCTTTCTTTCTTTTGATGAGGCAATTGGGGTTAAGTGACTTGCCCAGGGTCACACAGCTGATAAGTGTCAAGTGTCTGAGGTCAGTTTGAATTCAGGACCTCCTGAATCCAGGGCCAGTGCTTTATCCACTGCACCACCTAGCTGCCCCTATTATAGTATTATTTCTTTTTGAATTTCAGTATACTGGCTCCCTAATTAAAAGTTCCTTCCTGCTTCTTGTAGTTCCCTAGATACTATTCCATCCCCCAAAATGCCACATATTAATAAATCTTATCCTTTCAGTGGAGAATACATTGAAGTTCTTGAAGCCAATCTAAGAACTCTTAAAAAGAGATCACCTTGACCAACATCTTACACTTTATACTAAAATAAGGTCAAAATGGATACATGATTTAGATATGTAATGATTGGAATGACGCCACCTGCTGGAGACTTACTGTAGAAGAGTTCCGCCCATGAAGCGAAGGTCTTTGAGGGCAAGATCAGGAGTCTTTTCTTTGGCATCAGGAAGTGACGTGGGCTAGTGGGAGGAAGAAGGAAGAGCTGGTGCTCTGACTCAGGCTCTTTCCTGAGGACTCCGGTGGAGAAGGGAGCTAGAAATGCGCTCTCCCTTTAATAGATAAATGAATATAGGCCTTTGTCTCTCTCTTTACCAAAATCTTATTCTCCTTAATAAATGCTTAAAAGCCTAACTCTTGCTAAAGCTTATAATTTATTGGCAACCACTCATTAGATATTTTAGACAGTTTAGCTAGAATTTTAGCCCTTATACAGACATGAGGTGATACCATAGGTAAATTAGGAGAAGAAGGAATAATCTACCTTTCAGATCTTTGGAAAGGAAAACAGTTTACGACCAAACAAGAGATAGCAAATATTATGAAATACAAAATAATTTTGATTACATTAAATTAAAAAGTTTTTGTACAAACAGAAGCAATGCATCCAAAATTAGAAGGGATGCAGAAAGCTGGGAAAACATTTTTATGGCCAGTACTTCTGATAAAGGCCTCATTTCTAAAATGTATTGGGAACTACATCAAATTTATAAGAATCCAAGTCATTCCCCAATTGAGAAATAGTCAAAGGATATGAACAGGCAGTTTTCTGATGAAGAAATGAAAGCTATCTATTACCATATGAAAAAATGCTCTAAATCACTATTGATTAGAGAGATGCAAATTAAAACAACTCTGAGGTATGACCTGACACCTATCAGATTGCCTAATATAACAAAAAAGGAAAATAATAAATGTTGGAGAAGCTGTTGAAAAATTGGCACACTAATGCATTGTTGGTGGAGCTGTGAACTGATTCAACCATTCTGGAGACCAATTTGGAATTATGCCCAAAGGGCAATAAAGCTGTTCATACCCTTTGTCCCAGCCATACAACTTTTGGGTGTTTTTCCCAAAAAGATCATAAAAAAGGGAAAGGGACCCACATGTACAAAATATTTATAGCTGCTCTTTTTGTAGTGGCAAGGAATTGGAAATTGAGGGGAATGACTGAACAAGTTGTGGTATATGAATATGATGGAATACTATTGTACTAGAAGAAATGATGAGCAGTCAGATTTCAGAAAAACCGAGAAAACCTTACATGAACTGAGGCTAGTGAGCAGAACCAGAAGAACATTATAAATAGTATCATCAAAATTATGTGTTGATCAACTGTGATAGACTAGATTCTTCTCACCAATACAACGGTACAAGAAAGTTCCAAAGGACTCATGATGGAAAAGGCTCTCCAAATCCAGAAAAAAAAAACTGTGGAATATGGATCCTGATTCAACCATACTATTTCTTTTGTTTTTGGTGCTGTTGTTTTTCTGTTTTGAGGTTTTTCCTTTTTGCTCTGATTCTTCTCTTATAACATGACTAATGCAAAAATATGTTTAATGTTATTATGTATCTGTAACCTATCTCAGATTATCTGCTGTCTATGGGAGGTGGGAGGAAGGAAGAAAAATTTGAAATTGGAAGTCTTATATAAACAAATGTTGAAAACTATCTCTACATGTAACTGGAAAATAATAAAATACTTTTTTTTAAAGAGATCACCTCAAAAAACTGATAGTGTCTGAATATAGATTGAAATATATTATTTTTCCTTCTTTCCTTCTGAGTCTTTTTTTACAAAATGATTAATATGAAAATGTTTTACATGATTGCACATGTATAACCTATATCAGGTTGCTTATTGTCTCAGGGAGGGGGGAGGGAAGAGAGGGAGGGATAGAATTTGGAAATCAACTTTTGAAAAAAAAAATGTTAAAAATTATATAAACTGTAATTGGGGAAAATAAAAACACCTCACTCACTTTCCTTGGTTTTTCCAGTCCTCTCTTACTCTTACTACTTAGCATAACTTTATTAGGGGTCAAAGGGAAATTTCTTTTTATGCTAGGACTGTAGTTGCAAATCCTAATCATTAACCTCCTGTGGACAGTACAAGGTGTAGCTGTCATTCCTGATATGCTAGGAATCTTAAAATCAGGAGCCAGAGGGGCTATGCATATAGAAAGCACTAGAACGTAGTAGCACCATCCAGGGATTAGAGTAGTGACAGTACAAGCCCTTTGCTTCAGATAAATTAGACTAATTATTTCCTGAATATGTTTTGTGTTTTCTTCTCCCTATGTCTTTTTTCAAGATTAGCATGGCACAGTGAAGTCCATATCCCATCCCAATTTTCTTACTGCCTACTTCAATCTCTTCATCCTTCATAGTGCAGTTCAAGTCCTTCAACCTCCCATGATTTCTTTCCTGACAATGTGTACCCACTGATGTCTACTTCCTCTGGAGGTCTTCACCTTGACATCTTTACCACCAGTCTGAGAATTAACCTTTAATTTAACAATAAGTAGCATTTACATATTTCTTAATTTTTCAGAGACATATACATATATTATCTCATTTGATTCTCCTAACAACCCCAAAGTACTGTTATTATCATCATTAAACAGATGAGAAACCTAAGGTTTACAATAGGTTAAGTGATCTGTCCAGGGTGCCACTGCTAGGATGTTTAAAAAGGAGGATGGAAATTTAGGGGATTTTTCTTTTTGTTTTGTTTTGTTTGTTTGTTTTTACTTTTAAGTCCCACATTGTATGCACTGTGCCATCTGCAATTTATATTGTCTTTTATTGATATTTAACTTTTTATGTATGTTTGGTTCTTCTTCCCATTTGACTGTAAGTTATTTGAGGTGAGCTCTATCTCATGTTTTCTTTGGTGTTTCATGGTGCCTAGATAAGGATCTTGTACCATGTTTTGATTAATTCCTCTGGCAAATGGGCAATGATAATTAAAGGCTATCACTATCATTATAGGGAGGTATGATATGTTGAGACCCAACTAAGAGTGGAAATGTAGTAGATAGTGGAGAGTTTACTTGTCTAGATGTTTATGGTGCCAAATGATTTTCTTTCTTTTTAGAAGTTCTCAAAGTGACACTGACAAAGGTAGGAAGATGACATTCCCAAGGAGATGGCTGCAATAAAGGAAATTGGAAGAAACTAAGATTGATTGCAATGCATCTAACCCAGGAGTTCTTAACTTTTTTTGTGTGTCCAGGACCCCTTGAAAACTCTGATGAAGGCTATGAACTATTTCACAGGCTAATTAAAAGTGAGTAAAATAAAACATAGAATTAAAAAGAAAACCAATTATATTAAATATAGTTATCCATATATGTATGTATATATATTTTAAAGTTCCTATTCTCCAGTTTAAGAACGCCTGAAAACCCAACCCTCTCATTTAATAGGTAGGGAAATTGAGAACGACAATCACACAGAGAGGAAGTAGTAGGGCTGATGTTTGAACCCATAACTTCTTATTTCAATCCAGTATTCTTTCCATGGCATCCAATTGAGAGAGATAAAGAGATAACTATGGAGGGAAAATAGGAGGAATTTGAAGGGAAGAAGAGAAATAAAATGAAGAAGTCAGGTGTTTGAAGAATGAGTTCTAGGGTATTCTAGAGAATAGGCCAGTGAGTCACTGCATGTAAGTTTAAGTGTCAAGTTTGGGAACCTCAGTTCAACACTTGTGCCTGTGTGAGAAAGGAGTGTTGAGGACAATATATAAGTGGCATTAGCATGGTCATAACTCTTCTTCCCATTTTGACTTTATTTGGATTGTTGGGGTTGGTAAGAGGCTTGGAGTGGGGGTGCAATTCCAGGAGATGCTAAAGTTTATTAACATTTACATATTATTTTAAGTCTTGAAAAATACTTTTCATGCAGTATCTCTTTTAAGCCTACCTATGAGGAAGGTATTACAGGCATTTTATGCCCGTTTTACAGATAAGGAAACTCAGAAAGCTCAGAAAGATTAAGTGGCTTCCCCTAAATCACATAGCTCATTAGTTTAGAAGACAGATCTTAAATGCAGGTCTCCTGATGTCAAGTCTAGCACTATATTGTCTCTCTTAGAAAATATATGGAATAAAAAAATTGCCCTGGGCCTACAGGTGACATTTAAAAGTCCTCAACACTTGTTACTCTCTTGGACTCAATTGTGTTCCTTCCCCAAATTCCAGGAAAATAATGGGAAGACTTTGATTTTTTGAAATGATGCCATCTAGTGGTGAGGACTCAGTCCCACAAAGCACAGCAGTCTTTGGAAGACTAGCAAGCTGTCTTTTATTCATGTTCTCTTCAGATACAGCAAAACCTTTGGGCACTAACTCAAGTTAAGAGGCCCCATTATCTTAGGATTTCTTTTAACAAAAAAGACTTAAGTCTGGAATGACTTTTCCTCTCGATTGACATTCAAGCCCTCCCGTACTCTGTCCATTCTGCTGTTCTTTTTTTGTGACTATCTGGGGGGGTTAGGATCCCACAGCTTGTAATTCTTATACCACATACCTCCTAGGCCTGTCATAAGAAATGTGCCTTATAAAATTCAAAGTGCTACATGGATGTGAATTAATATTTTGAGATGCAGAATGGTGCAGTGAAGAGGATGCTGGACATGGGACATGTGGCTTCAAATACTAACTCTGGCACTCACTGCTTTTATGACTGTGTTTGTCAACTTAACATTTCGGGGACTGTATCCACATGTGTAAAATAAGGATAACAACAATATTCCTTGATACTCCTAGAAATCCCAGCTGGGAAGGGGTTTTTTATGCTAGTCAGTCAGTCAGTCTTTATGAGTGGGAGCTAGTGCAGATGTGGCAAAGGAAACTCATGATTTTTATTCCATAATCTCATAGATAAGACTGAATTCTAAGATCCTCACAGCATCATTAGCCCTCCAGATATCCTAAAATTGCAGAATTTGTGACCTTGGCAACCAAATAGACAAATAGCTAAGAATTATACAGCACTTTACATACATTATCTTGTTTACTTCTCACAAACCCCTGTGATGAAGGTTCTATTATTATCCCCATATTACAGATGATTATACTAAGGCTAAGAGGTTAATGACTTGCCCAGGGTCATGCAGCAAGTAAGTGAGTCAGTATTAGGACTCAGGTCTTCCTGATTCTACATCCAGGGCTCTATTCACTGTGCCATATCTACTATAGTAAATTATTTTCATTATCCAGAGTGGGCCAAAAGTCATGAAGGGGATTCAATATTTAATAACTCCTTTAATTTTTTTTAAAATTTACAGTTCCATAGCATCATACACAGCATATACAGGAAATGAATTTACACCATGTGTGATAAATCAAATTTTGTAAATAACAAAAAATAAAGAAAAAATAATTTTCTAAAACTTATTAAAACATCATGACTTTTGGCCCACCCTTTACATATATAAATTAACTAGCTTTTCTAAGGTCACACAGTCAGAAAATAGCAGAGATAGGTCCAGAATTCAATTGTCCACTCTCTATATTGCTTACACATAGGTGCATTGAGAGGTCCAAGTTAGAGTAAATTCTCAAATGAAAGGGGCTACATGATGGCAAGATTTTAGCTAGTGTGTGGTCCAAAATGTACCCTAGAATGCAGTCTGCAAAAATTAAGGATGCCCTTTTGCAAGGTTTAGTCCAAAGTATATTGCTACAAGGGAATCCAACTCTATGAATACTAACCCAATTTCTTAATCTGTACTCTGCTTTCCACTTGCAGTGTTACTTTGCTTTTTATTTTTATTTTTTGTAAGTGTATCTGTCATTTTTTCACAAGTTATAATGTTATAATAAGTTACAATAAAACTACTCAAAAGCAAGGTTGGAAAATGAATAAACATGATATAGGGGGATATCTAGGTAGAACAGTGGATAAAGTGTTGGGCTTGGAGTCAGGAAGACTCATCTTCCTAAATTCAAATCTGGCATCAGACATTTCCTATCTGTGTGATCCTGGACAACTTTGTTAACCCTCTTGCCTCAGTTTCCCCATCTAATCTAAAATAAACCACTCTAGTTTCTTTGCCAAGAAAATCCCAAGTAGGTCATGATAAGTTGGACATGATTGAAATGACTCAACAACAATAACAACAATACAAAAGTTATCCATAAAAACTAGTCCTACCCTGAAACCATCACTGATTTCCAGTGATCAGCCCATAAATGTGTTGCTACATCGAAGTACTTATAATACACTTCTAATTCTCCTTGTCCTGAATTTTGCCTCATTAATCAGGATGAAAACCCAAATGAAGAATTTTCCTTTTAAAATAACAGTCAGACTACCTAAAAATTATTTTATAGAGCTAGAAAAAAATAATAACAAAATTCATCTGGAAAAACAAAAGTTCAAGAATATCAAGGGAAATTAAGGGGAAAAAATGTACAGGAAGGTGGGTTAGCTGTACCAAATCTGAAGCTCTACTATAAAGTGGCAGTCATCAAAACTATTTGGTACTGGCTAAGAAATAGAGGGGAGGATCAATGGAATAGGTTAGGCACAGGAGACATAGTAGTAAATGACTTTAGTAATGTACTGTTTGATAAACCCAAAAACTCCAGCTTCTGGAATAGGAATTCAGTATTTGACAAAAACTGCTGGGAAAACTTGAAGATAGTATGGCAGAAATTAGGCATAGACAATCATCTTACACTTTATACTAAAATGAGGTCAAAATAGGTACATGATTTAGACATAAAAGGTGATGCCATACATAAATTAGGAGAGGAAGGAATAGTCTACCTTTCAGAAATTTGGAAAGGAGAACAGTTTATGACCAAACAAGAGATAGAGAATACTGTAAAATGCAAAATGGATGATTTTGATTACATTAAATTAAAAAGGGTTTGTACAAACAGAAGCAATGGGGAGCAGCTAGGTGGTGCAGTGGATAAAGCACTGGCCCTGGATTCAGGAGGACCTGAGTTCAAAGCCAGCCTCAGACATTTGACACTTACTAGCTGTGTGACCCTGGGCAGGTCACTTAACCCTCATTGCCCTGCAAAAACAAAACAAAACGAAACAAAACAAAACAAAAAAACAGAAGTAATGCACCCAAAATTAGAAGGGAAGCAGAAAGCTGGGAAACAATTTTTATGGCCAGTATTCCCAATAAGGGCCTCATTTCTAAAATATATAGGGAACTAAATCAAATTTATAAGAATCCAAGTCATTCCCCAATTGAGAAATAGTCAAAGGATATAAACAGGCAGTTTTCTGATGAAGAAATGAAAGTCATATGAAAAAATCCTCTTGGGGCAGCGAGGTGGCATAGTGGATAGAGCACTGGCTCTGGATTCAGGAGGACCTGAGTTCAAATCTGACCTCAGACACTTTACACACTTGCTAGCTGTGTGATCCTGGGGAATTCACTTAACCACAATTGCCTCACCCAAAAAAAAAAATGCTCTAAATCACTACTTCTTAGAGAAATGCAAATTAAAACAATGCATCAATAGGGGAATGGCTGAACAAGTTTTGGTATATGAATGTAATGGAATTCTATTTTGCTGTAAGAAACAATAAGCAGAAGGAGTTCAGAGAAACCTGGAATGACTAGCATGGACTGATGATGAGTGAGATGAGCAGAACCAGAAGAACACTGTACATAGTATCATCAACAGTATGTGTTGATCCATATGATAGATTAGATTTGTCTCACCAATCCAATGGTACAAGAAAGTTCCAAAGGACTCATGATGGAAAAGGCTCTCCAAATCCAGGAAACAAAAAAGAATTGTGGAATATGGATGCTGATTGAACCATACTATTTCTTTTATTTTTTGTGCTGTTGCTTTTCTTTTTTGAGGTTTTACCTTTTTGCTCTGATTCTTCCCTTATAACATGACTAAAGCAGAAATATGTTTAATGTTATTATAGATGTATAACCTATATCAGATTATCTGCTGTCTACGGGAGCGGGGAGGGAGGGTAGGTAGGGAGAAAAATTTTAAATTGGAAATTTTATAAAAACAAATGTTGAAAACTAAAAAAAAATAAAGTAAGACTTAAAAAAATAAAATAAAATAACAAAGTCAGATATGACTGAAATGACAATCAATGGAAACTGTGATATATAAATATGATGAAATATTATTATACTTTAAGAAATGACAAACATAAGAAAATCAAGGATCAGGGGAACGTAGAAAGACTCATACAAACTAATGCAGAGCAAAGTGAGAAAGACCAAGATAATAATGTGCACAATGAACACAATCAAATAAAGCAAAACAACAGTCAAAGATTTCAGATCTCTGAACAATGCAATAACCAAATTAGAATCCAAAGGACATATGGGGAAACATATCTCCTTCCTGTTGGTGTTGAATTGGTGAACCATATGTTATTTATGCAACTTACATTGTCAGATCTTTCCAATATATTGATTAACTTGTCTTAACTATATAATTCTTACTATAAGGGAGCATTTTACTATGGGACACAGTGTTCATTGGTAAGTGACATGCTGTTTTAAACATCAATAAAAAATTTTCTGTTTTAAAACAAGGCAGACTTTTTAAAAAAATGTTTTGAAAGCCCCTATCACATGATCCTGCACATAACAGGATCTCAAATTTTGGGGAACTAATACCCATTACTTACTTGTGTTCATGTTAGAATGAAAAACATGTCAAGATGACCAGTTGTTATGGTGATACATACTGCTGGAATGCAGGGGGATGATTTTTTTTCTATTGTTCTATCTGACTTATCCTGTTATAGAGGGCAAACAGCAGTTTTTCTGTCTCTCAATTTCTGAATCTCTGCATTGGTTGTATGTAGAAATTTGGTAATGGCATCACTATTGGAAAGCAAGATGTGAATCTTTATGAAAAATTTGTTTTTCACCAACTCGGTTTTACTCTGAAGGTGCAGGGAGTCTAAATGTATAGAGACAAGGTTGTAATTAAGAAATCAAGCAAAGTATGGCATAGGGAATAAGATACCTTAGTTCAATTCAATTAAGCATACTTTGCTATTCTAAAGTCTCTTTCAACACTGGTATTATAGAAGATAAGATCCTTGAGGGTAGGTTTTTGTCTTTGTTTCAGAAGCACCTAGCATAGAAATATAGGTATGCTTAATAACTGCTTTTTGATTGAGTGACTGATATGCTAAGTATTGTTTGGTGGTAGGCTTATAACAACAACAATAAAAAGGACAAGAGCCAAATTTATGAAGTACATTAAAATTTGCAAAGCAAATCACAACAATCCCATGAGGTAGATTGTATTGATTTGTCCATTTTTTACAAATGAGGAAACTGAACCTGGGAAAGTTTAAGTAAATTGCACTTGGCCACACAGCTAGTAAATGTCTGAGGAATGATTTGAACTAAGATCTTCTTGGCTCTGGATCAAGCACTCTCACTACTATTCTGCAACAAAACTTAATAACATCTGCTCTCAATGAACCTATGTTCTCAGAATAGAAGAGCCAAAAGGAGCTTTGCATCACAGAATAATTTATCAAAGTTCGAAGAGATCTTAGAATCTAGAATATCAGAAATGGAGGAGACCATAGAATATTGAATATTAGAGCTGAAAGGAAGCCTAATCAGTCAGACAGTAAAGATTTATTAAGTTGCTATTACTTACCAGACACTGTGTTAAGCACTAAGGATACAAAAAGAGATAAAAAAAGAGTGCCTGCCCTCTAGGAGCTTACAATACAATGGGGAGGGGGGATGGCAGGGAAACTAGCAAACAACTATGGTCACACAAACTATATAAAGGATAAATAGGAAATAATTAACAAAGGAAAGGTGCTAGGATCAAGAAAAGTTGGAAAAGGCTCCCTGTAGAAGGAGGGATTTTAATTGAGATTTAAAGGAAGTTACAGAAGCCTGTAAACAGAGTTGAGATGGAAGAGAATTCTAGGCCTAGAGGCAGTCAGAGAAAATGTCCATATCCCAGAGAGATTAGAGTGTCTTGTTTGTGAAACAGCAAGGAGGCTGTGTCACTGAATCAAAGAGTACATACCAGGGAGTGAGGCTTGAGGTGTGAGAAGACTGGAAAGGTGGGTGCTAGTGGAGGCTGATTATGAAGGTTTTTGAGCACCAAACAGGGTTTTTTATTTGATTCTGGACATGATAGGGAGCCACCGGAGTTTATTGAGTAAGGGGGTGATAGAGTAGGACCTACTTGCAATTTAGGAAAATCACTTTGATAGCTGAATGGAAGATGAATTGGAGTACATACATATTAGATGCCATCTAGTGCAATATCCTCATTTTATGAGAACTGACTAGCTCAAAGTCACACAGATTGGCAATGGCAAAGCTGGGATTAGAACTCTGGGCTTCCACGACTCCTACTAGAGAGCTCCACCAAACACGTCACTTTAATTTATTTCCCAAGTCACAAAAACTGGAACCATCTGCTCATTGACTTCCAGGTGTGTTATAGCATTGGGAAGAAAAGAGAAGCCTCAAGCAAAGAACTCGGTTCATTTGTGACTTGCTCATAACAGCAGTAACTAAAATTGTCAAGGGATACCTAAAAGCACATGTTTCTTTGATCTAAATCTTCCTTTGTAAATATGTTTCAAACAAAACAATTGGCAAGTGTCAATTGATATGTGCACCAATATAAACATATTTTATTAAAATCTTCTTAGAACAATTAACAATTTTGTTCAGAGTTTACCAGTCTCTGAAATTTGGAATTGTAAACATTTTCCAGAAAGGGTGGAAAAACAAAACAAAACCATAGGTTTGTCTTTGAAGCATTGAGAATCTCTTCCATATAAAATGCTGTGCTTCCATGCAGGAAAAACACACACACACACACACACACACACACACACACACAGAAACAAATAACTCTTGTTTACTTGTCCCCATAGGTCTGACTATATACCATACACTATAAAAGTGCCTTTATAAAAGAATAGAGAGCGAGAGAAATTCTTTACTTTTTCCACTTGGACAAGGCTCTCAAGTGACAAACAAAACTACTATGTTCTATTTCTGTATCTTCCCTGGTAAAATACCAATAGGTCTTGTTCTTGAAGTACTGACTCACAAAAAATAATGTTGGTTCTAGTACATGTCAGAGGGAAACCACTTAACTACACTATGCCTTGTATTAATTAAAGATGGATCTTAAAGTACAATAGAATTTTAGCGTCAACATTTTTCTCTGAAATGGAAATCAGTGAAGGTACTAATCTATGCATATGCTTAGTGATGATATAGGCTAATGTAGGAGAAAGTGTTTATTTATTCTTCTGTTGGATGCTATAGACTAGAAGTTACAATTATTGATTTCCTTTTTCTCCTTCAAACTAGTTCAAACATATTCATGCAGCATTGCAAAAATCATCATATACCAACCTAGAAACAGTCTCAACAGCATCAGACTACCTCGATGCTTCAATGAATGTGTGAGCTCATTGTTAGGGAAAAATGTCTCTAATCATACAGAGTATAACATCTTTAAATCAGCTTAAATATCCCCAAATAATCAGCATCACCCAAAGGCTTTCTTTGAAAGCATAACCTGCAGGAAAGGCAGAGACAGGGCAATCAAAATAGTATCATATTGTGAGAGGACCTGGGTTCTAACCCTGACTCCATCATTAGCTAAGTGGCCTTCAGCAAATCACTTCTATCTGGGCCTAATTTTCCTTTTCTGTACAATGAGAGGGTTATTCTAGATTATCTTCAGTTTCTCCTTTCACCTATAAACTCTGTAACATTATTTAAAGGCATTTCTAGCTTCCTTCAATATTCAGCTTAAATGCCATCTCTTTACAGAGGGCATTTCTTCATTTCTTCATCTCTCTTCCTCTGCCCCAGTTACTAGTGCACTTTTCATGCTAAAATTAGTTTGTATTTTTGTAGACGTGTGTATGTTGTTTCCCTCTCAAAAAAAAAAAAAGAATCGTAACTCTAAAGGTGGAAGGAAACTTTGAGGTGATCCAGACCAACATTTTTATTTTAAAGATGAGGAAACAAAGGTCCAGAGCAGTTAAGTGATTTGCTGTTAAATATATGATTCAGTAGATAGTAACTGTCAAACACAGAATTTGGTCCTGGTTATCTCATCCAATAGATGATTCCACTTTAGAATAGTGCACTCTTTCTTGGGAACAAGGTTGTTTTGTCATTGTTTCTAGAGAACTGTGCTTGGCACATAATAAGCACCTAATACATATTTGTTAAATCTAATTAAGCCATTATATGATCTTATTCAACTCCTTCTCATGGCTCAAATCCTTTTTCTTCCATGAAGCTTCAACTAAGTGCCATAGTCTACCATGATCACTCCTGTTTATAAAATCTTTATAACAATAATGCCTGTAACACTGTTTGATTTGATAAACATGGTGACAAGCCTGGAGTAGAATAATGAAGGCTGAAGTTGGAGTCAGAAATCCTAATCTTAAGTCCCAGCTAGGTGTGTTTTTTTCCCCATCAATTTATTAATTATACAAGCACTTGTTATGTGTCTATTAGAGAAAACCATTATTCTAGGTACTAGAGGTACAACAATTAAAAACAGTCCCTTCCCTCAGTGACGACAATGATAAAGATGCTGATGATGATGACAATGACTTCTTGTTTGTTCCAGTCATTTGGATCATAAGCACATATTGCATTATTTAGGTCTTACCCTAATATTGTCACAAATATTTAATTCTTGTATCATTTTATAATTTTCAACTGTTTGTGCCTTCTTTCCATTTGAATTTTAAGCTCTTTCAGGATTCTAATCACATATCCTCTTCCTTTGTATTCCCTATGTTTAGTACAATTATATATATGTAATGGGGGCATAATATTTTTGAATGACCAAATTATGCTAGATTAATTTATGATATAAATGTCACACTTTTATATTCCCTTATAGTTTACAACCCTTTAAATTGGTAGGCCAAGAATTATTTTCTCCAGTTTTTAGATGAAAAACAGAGTCTCAGATTGCTTTATTATTTACTTACATTATGGTCATGCAATGAACTTGGGTTTTGTGATTCCACTATATTTCCAATATACCAAGCTAATTCTCCTAAATAGCAAAGAGAAGAAAAGAACTGGCTGCTTTACGTTACTGAGGAGAGAGCCAAATTCTCAAAAGGCTTTTAGGGCTTCCTTCTAAAGATTGCCCTTATCCAATCCTATTATCTATAAATGAGAGAATCAGATTAAACAATAATCACATTTGATACATTAATGTAGCTATTGGCAATCCAACAATAATTACATTGGAATTGTAAACCACCATTTGTTCCAACAAACCATAGACAAATCCAATAAATACAACTAGTTTAACTGTCATTATGATTCTTACAAATTATATAACTTTTATTCTAAAGTATACCCAGATTGCCTGCAGATAGAAAAACTTACTGTTGCTCAAATACTAATATTTATGAGTGATGATCAACCAGAACTAATTGAATGATAATTATATTGCTTTTTATTCTTTCAGGTGCTGTCCTGCATTGGCAGAGGGATTTTCCTTATCCACAATTTCCCTATACCAATTAAATCAAAGGTCTAAATCCTTCTCCATATCCTAATTTATGTCACATTATTTTACTAGATTATGACCTCCATGAATACAAAGACTGTGTCTTATGTCAATTTTGTATCTTCCTCAAATCTTATCAAAGGTTTATGAGCACATGACCTAAGTATAACCCTTATCAAGCCTAATTAATTTGATTGATTTCTAAATTTTAAATTGAAGATCTTTGTGATAAGTAGAAAGTGAAGGACATGAAGCTCTTGAGACACCTGTGCCTTGAGGTGAAGAAAGTGACTTCCCAGAGACACAACTGTACTGAGAGGTGGCTAGAGCCAGTCAGCTTCCCAAACAGGAGCCTGTCTACACTGAGGCAGAACTGACTATGCGACTATGGCAGCTGAGAGGCAAAGTATAAAACTGGGAATAAAGAAGATCTGAGTTTGAGACCTTCCTTGAGACATTTACTGGTTAAGGAATTTATGTTACCTTTGTCTAACTCATTTTCCTCATCTGTAAAAAGGGGGCATAATAATAGTATTTATATCAGGATTATTGTCACATGAGATTAGATATACAAATTACTTTCTAAAGTATCATACAAAGTTAATTATAATAATCATTATTAGCTATTCTCTTGCCATCTTAAGTGGAGGTATCCTTATCTACTTATGCTACTTTGCCTGGACTTATTTATTATAGTTAATAAAACCCATCTCCTTCTTACTCTCTGAATTCAGTGATGGATGCCTGGAAGTCTAAGATCAAACTACTCTCATCCCTAACCAACATTTCACATTCTTTCATCCCCATACCCATTCTCACCACTTCAATTCTGACTCTTCAATATCCTGTTTCAGTTCTTTTGGCCACTTACTGTGTGTCTTCTGAAATTCCTTTTTTCCAATATCTCCTTTCTTCTTTCTTGTCCCTTAAACTTTCAGAGAGCCATGCACACCCCTCCCTTATGATTCCATATCTCTTGTCATTCTTTTGAGTACTCATTGTACTTTTGCTTACAATATCTCTTTACTCCCCTCCAAAACCATAGATTGATCCCTAAGTGGAAATCAGAATACTCCTTGCTTCCCACTACCACTCCCAGATTCACCATTGCAACTTCCTCTCATAAAAGTTACACCTCCCATTTTTGTGCTTTTGCAGTCTGTGTCTTCTCACCCCTTTTGTCATTTCCATTGTAATGTAAGTTTAAAAGGCCTTTAAAGGGACTGTTTCACTTTTTTATTGTAAATTTTTCTGTTTTTCTCTTTTTAATTTTTAGTTTATGGAATAAGACAAGAATTTCCATAACAAAAAGTATAATAAAAATGATTGTACATAAAAATGCAGATTCATTATTCAACTTACCATTCCTTTAAAATATATAATAAATTTATCCTGTAAATCTTTTTTCTTTTTCTTTTTTCTTCACCTTTCATTTGTGTTTAATTAAATATTTATTTATTGTTAATAATAATAACAATATAGCTAGAATTCATATAGTTCTTTGAGGTTTGAAAAGCAACTTTTTACCCATGTTATCTCATTTTGATTTGTATTTGTATCCTCATTACCTAGCACATATTAGATTTTAAATAAATTCTTGTTGATCTATTGAGACAGTCCATGCCACTTTAGGAGAGTCTGAACTATTAGAAAATGTTTCAGTATATCAAGTTAAAATGCCACTTTGCAACTTCTACACATTGCTTTTAAATTCTTTCTTCTTGGAAGCAACTCCAAGTCTACTCTCACCTCCACATGACAACTCTTCAAATGCCAAAATACACTGATCTTGTATTAGAATTGCTGCATTCATTCTTTTTTCCCCCTCAGTACCCCATTCTCTTTGTGTTCAGACTCATAGGATGGTAGAATGAAGGGACTTTCAGAATGTAGCCCACTTCAGTTTTACAGATGCAGGAAGAGAGGGCCAGAAAGGTCAAAAAACTCTGTCTCTGTCCCCTTCCCAGGATGATTCAGATGGTCATATTTTAAAGCATTATTTTTTCCCCTCAGTCCACAATATCTAGATAGTTCATTTCAATATGTACCTTGATAAGACACCAGGACCCTATATCCAGATAGGACCCCAGAGCCTATCTAGCCTAGCTCTCTCATTTTAGAAATGGGATAACTGATGGCCAGATGGGTTCAGTGATTTGCTCAAAGACACACAGGTGATATCTAATGTGGGATTGGAATCCACAGACCCAGTGGTTTTTTCCACTGGACCACAGAGCTCTGTCACCAAGTTTTTATTTGTTCCCATACTTATTCAGGTATCAGGGCTTCAAACCAGTGTTTACACTGATGAAAAACTCTCCTCTATGAGCTCAGTTTATTTGGCTAATCCCTGATGTTCAAGCAAACACTAAACAATGAACTGAGTTTGTGGGCAGCATCTTTGTTAGCACTAACTGTACAGCATTTGGTTTTGTTTTGTTTTTTTACCCCTGGGATCTTCAGAAAGCTCAGAACAATTAGTAGGACCTGTAGAAGCCAGACTCATGTTGCCTATCTGGACATAGTAAATGAGCTTTGGCTTCCAAAAATAGGGGCCAAGAAAATTAAGCCTAAGTAGAAGAGCAACAAGAACAAGAACAAAAGCTAAGGAACATTGTCTTCTCAGTGGGCACATACAGAGTGCCTAAAAATTGGCAAAACATTTTACATACATTAAATGTATTTATCCTCATAGCATTCCTGAGGGTGGCTCTGATAATGGTATTATTATCCCGATTTTACAGATGAGAAAACTGAGACACAAGAAATTTTAAGATGTGTCCGGCTCTTAGAGATGAAGCGAAGTCATTCCCGACTTCAAGCCAGACCCCTTCTCACTTTACTGCACAGCCTCCATTAGGTGGGCCTGGGGACAAGTGGACCACAAACACATAACAGTTTTGCAAACAAGAAAGAAACCTGGGACTGCCATTTAAGCATCACTGGTATGTTTGCAGTTTTCAAAAACAACAAGCCCATAGATTCTTCCTTCATTTAGTGGCCCCAAAGCAACTCCACTTTTGAAGTCGGGGCCACTGCACAAGTCTCACTCACAGAAGGCTGTGCTCTCCTGTGGCCTCATTAACTGCTCTCTCACAAGGTAAGCAGAAGAGCAGTGTCCCAGATTCCCGCACACCAACTCTGACATTTATAAAGCACTTTTGGTTCTGACAAGATCAAAAACTCAGCATTCTTTCAAATCTCGTACTAACTCCCAAGCATCCCCAGGTCTAGCTGTGAAAACTGAAAATGATAAAGCACTTATTAGATTAAAAAAAAAAACCCAGCCTTGGGAATTATGGATTCCTTTCCCTCCTCAATACAAGGCAGTTATTTGATTTCCATAATACATTCTTTCTTGGAAAATGCTAATCACATTACCTTTTAGGCTGCACTCATTTGTGAATGCCATGGTCCTTCCTATTAGCTTGGTTTCTGGAAACTATCTCAACAGATTGTGTGTTCCCTGCTAAACTATGGGCTTCCTCCCAAAGACTCCTATGGCTCTGCCTGAATGTCATCCTAGATATCTTGGCTCTGTATACTGGAGCAGCTCTTCCTTCTAGAGAGGGAACAAAGGTATGTCACTGTGTTTTGTGAGAACAATTTGTTCTAGATTAGTTTACCAAAATTTAAAAAAAATAAGAAAAATAGTTTATGTTTCAGTATCCTCAAACATAACAGAAAACCAGTGTATTTTAGAACTGAAGAAAAAATAAATTTTCTAAAGCAGAATTTCATAGCATTTATAACTAGAAGGCAACTTAGCTACCTTCTAGTTTCAGCAGCCATCTAGAACAACCTCGGTATGTATAAGAATCCTCTTTTTAATCTATGCAATTACTAATCATCTAGTCTCTGCTTGAAGAACTCCAATTAAAGGAAGCCAAGTATCTCCTAAGGTAGACTATTCTATTTTTAAATAGGTCTAATTGTTTTCATACTCACTTTTATTGATATTTTATTTTTTACCACCTGAATTTCTTCCTGTAGATAGGTATGACTGTTAGGAAATTTGTCTTTGTATAATTCTAAAATTGCCTCTTTGCAATGTTTAACTGTTCCTTCCTAGTTCTGCCATCTGGGTCCAGACTGGGAAGTTCAGAAACCCTTTCTTATGGCAATATTTCCAAAGCCATCTAATTATGCTATTATCTGAACCAGATTTCTCCAGGGTATTTCAACCCCCCCCCTTTTTTTAAAGAAAGGAATACACTGAGAACTAGAAAGGTTAAAGAACCTGTTCCAAGTCATATACATTGTAAACAACAGAGTTGATGTTGAAACCTAGATCCTTTAACCCTGCATACTCACGCTTTCTACAACACAAACTGTAGTTTGCATTTAACAAATTTTCCATTGCTTCTCATTTGTTTGTGTTTTTGGGGGGAGGGGTCTACTATTGGAATCTTGTTCTTTAAGTGTTCTATTTTACAAAGGTGACCTCTGCTGCAATGTTTCTCTGACACCTCCTTAACAGCAATGGCAGGACAGTAAAAGCTTTGAGCAAAGCTACTCCTTAAGTCGGGATTCACTGATGGACTGCATGGTGGATAAGAGTACCAGACACATTAAATTTCGAAAGATGATTCAGAAGATTGGTCAAAGGCAGTGTATTAATATATTACAGACTAGGTCTCTTTATCTCACTATCTTACTCAGGCTGGAAGTGAAGCGGATACTCAGGGGTCTGATCTTGTGACTGATCAGTATAGAAACTTTAACCTACCACATTTCCAATTTGGACCAGTTTGTTCCTCTTTAAGCAAACTGATGACCCCCACTTTCAGAGGACTTATTATATTGGTAGTCAACTTATTAGGGACAGTCCCACACTCATGTGACAAGAACCCCAGTCTCCCCAGCAGCAGGGACAAGAGGTATATGCTGTAAGGTTAGCTCCTAATAATTCTTAAAGATCATCATCTGCTTTATGAATTGACTGATACCAGTGGAGGGAGTAGCAATATCTTGAAATCATAGAAATTCTAACATAATGTAAAGGTTTGTGTATGTGGCATGAAGGGAGGCTAGAAGATAATAGATTTAGACTTGAAAAGGACCTTGAAGTTCATCTAGCTTCAACTCTCCCAATTCAGAGGAAATTGAGGCACAAGTTATTTAAGTGAGTTACTCAAAGTCACACAGGTAGTAGGAATATAACTAGAAATAAACTCCTCTAATTTCCAAATAAAGTACTCTTTTTTCCTGTTTTTTTTAAATCAATCCATAAAAAAATTTATTAAGTGCCTACTATCTGTCAGGCATAACTGAGAGAATTAAAGTGATAAAGAGATGCTCTATTCACCCAAGCATATTTAAAAGGTTTTAAAGAAAAAAAATCATGTAAATTAATTTTGACTGCAGTCTAAAAATATCACATTATGAGAAATAGTTTAAAGAAAACTACTAAGTATAATTTAATAACCCTTATATAGTACTTCACTGTTGGAGGTACTACTTAAGCAATTTTTAAAAAAATGCTTAAGAGGCCACTATTACTCTGTCACCTTTGGCTTCTCCTACCATTTCTTAAAGGCTCCAAATATTTATTTGTTTTATGATTTCCCCACACAAAGGCATCATTGTTTCAGTGTCCAGAGCTCTGTTCTTGTGTATGTTTCTTTGCTTCAAGCACAATATCAACACTGGGAGAGGAAAATGTGATTGGATGACCTGAATTTAGAGAGGGTAGAGATATGTTTAAAGAGAATTAGTGAGAATGAGAGAGAAAAACCCATATATGGAAGTAAATAGGAATTAATTTTTTACCTAGACCACTTATTTCATTGTCTTAGGGCACTCTCAATTTGAAAAGGGACAGTGAAGTGACACAGTGGATAAAATACCAGTCCTAGAGATTCATCTTCCTTAGCTCAAATCTGGATTCACACACTTAGTAGCTGTGTGACCCTGGGCAAGTCAATTAACCCTGTTTGCCTCAGTGTCCTCATCTGTAAAATGAGCTGAAGAAGAAAATGACAAACCGTTCCAATATTGTTGCCATGAAAACCTCAAATGGGGTCAGGAAGTCAGTCAAAACTGAAATGACTGAACAACAATGAAAAAATTTGGAAAGTCTTCCATTGCTACAGTGTTGCTTGAGGAATGAATAAGTAAAGAACTTGCCTGTGGCCACATAGCTAGTACATATCAGAGACAGTGCTTAAACTCAGTTCTCCTTGACTATAAGTTCATGCTTTTTCCTATGCACACTAAATAGAGGAAGGTTAGCTTTGCAGGGTGGAAAACACAAATGTCAGAGGCAGAGTTTTAAGATTTAGGTATTAGAATTTATTGAACAATGTGGTACTTCTTCCTTCTGGAGAGGTTTTAATTATTTTCTACCCCTTCCCCCCCCCTTCCTTATTAATCCCTTTAATTTTTCTTTGGCCCTCTTTCAACCCCAGTATGGTTATAAAAGCCAAGCTGTTCACAGAAACATAAAATTGAAAACAATTCAATTCTAAATAATTAATGGAGATTTAATATGTGTGAAAAGTAAGTCAAAATCATACTTTGCTGCTACAATGCAATGAAATTGATAAGAAATGAAAACAAAAATAACAGCCCCCCCCCTTAACGGAAAAACAACTTTAAAAAAAAAGAAAGAAAAGAAAAAAGTTTCTGATGCTAAACATTGAAAGGCAGCCTGTCATAGTACCAGGAGTCAGGAAGGCCTGAATTCAAATCTTCCCTCAGACATGTAATATTCTGGGTGAGGCACTGATTCTATCAATCTCATTTTTTATCTATAAAAGAGGAATATCTTATATGTGTGTGTGTGTGTGTGTGTATGTGTGTGTGTTCAGAGTGATGAGGGTTAAGTGACTTGCTCAAGGTCATACAGTTAGTAAGTTTCAAGTATCTGAGGCTGGATTTGAACCCAGGTCCTCCTGAATCCAGGGCCAGTGCTTTATCCACTGTGCTATCTAGCTGCCCTCTAGGAATTATAATATGTATATCACTTACCTTACAGAACTAGTGTAAGGATAAAATGATCTAAAATCAGTAAAGATATTTTGAACCTTAAATAACAAAAATATTGGTAGTTATTATTATGCAATAAAATAAGCATCTCATCAACTATTTGAGAGGTATTAAGGTACCTATATTAAAACAGTACCATTTGACACTCAGTTTTGAGGGAATCAGGTGTGTTTTCAAGGTTTCCTTGAAAATCTTTCAACTGAAATCATGCATTTTTATAACCCTAACTCTTAAGTCTGAAATTGAAGTTATTTTTTACACAGTGAAAAACACAGATGGTGCTGTGAATAGATTACTGGGCCTGGAATCTGGGAGATTCTAAAACTGACTCAAGCATTTAACTAGCTGTGTGACTCCAGGCATGTCAAGTAATCTCAAGTTGTCTCAGACAAACTAAGACCTGGGAAGGACCTTAGCTTAAAAAGGCCAAGGTCTCCCACTGCATCTGGGATCATCTCCAGTCATCTTGATCTCTGTCTTGACACTGGAAAAAGATGACCTTGGAGAAGACAGTGAAGCTGATGACTTTGCACAGCTCTGCCTCACTTAAATCCAATTCACTTGATTTTTTTTTTTTTTGGTGAGGCAATGGGGGTTAAGTGACTTGCCCAGGGTCACAAAGTAAGTAAGTGTTAAGTGTCTGAGGTCAGATTTGAACTCAGGTCCTCCTGAATCCAGGGCTGGTGCTCTATCCACTGCACCACTTAGCTGCCCCAATCCAATTCACTTGCAATCAAGACATCACCCTCCTGATGTCATTGGTCCCCTTTGAGAAGGAAGGATGAACAACAATAATGATAACAATTCCTCATCTGTAAAATCTGGATAATGATACCACCTCAATCCCAGGATTGTTATAAGTATAAAATGAGATAATATTTTTAAATTTTAAAGCAAGATATAAACAATTCTTCTTTTCACAGGAACCATAGGTGTGTAGCACTAATGGCAAGCTTTTTTCCCTGTGAACTGAAAATTTATTGGTAGCAAAAAACATGCCATGGAATCAGTTATTAAGCATTTATTAAGCACTTACTATGCATCAGGTACTTTGCTAAGTGCTGGGGATACAAAAAAACAAAAAAACAAAACAAACAATAAAAAAAAAACCCTCTACCTTTAAGAAGTTCACATTCTAATGGGGAAGGAAGGAATGTAAATAATTATGTAGATACAAAATATCTAGAGATTAGATTAGCTAGGAGGCAGTCAGGTTACTGGAACCAAAAGGAAAACAAACAGACAAACAAACAAACCTAGAAAAACAATCAACTGATTAAAATTGTAACTTTTTTAACATTTTAATTTTTGAAACATAATGATGAAAATTGACACTAGGAAATGCATAATAAATTCATGACAACATGATTTTGAGAAACTGATTTTCTTTCTTTTCTTTTTTTTCTTTCTTTTTTTTGTGGGGCAATGAGGGTTAAGTGACTTGCTCAGGGTCACACAGCTAGTAAGTGTCAAGTATCTGAGGCTGGATTTGAACTCAGGTCCTCCTGAGTCTAAGGCTGTGCTTTATTCACTGCACCACCTAGCTGCCCTAGATCTTCTTTCTTTCTACCCCACCAGAAGAAGTTCTTTCTTTTTTATGCCACTCCCTACATCCTCCCCAATAAAACCAAAATTAAAACACTTTTTTTCCCTTCAGAGTCTTCTATCTCCACTTTTTTTCATCCATCCTTTCCCCTTCTGTAATCTATCCTATACATGGCTATTTCTTCATCCTTTATCTGACTCCTTAACATGCTTCTGTTCAATATCTATCACCAGATCCTCCTTGTTTACTGAAAAAACAACTCAAAACAAAACAAAAAAACTCCAGTATTGTTAACTTGGTATTAAGGACCTTCCATAATTTGACCCCACTCTAGTTCCTTTTCTAGCAACTTTTCTAGCCTTCTCATCCATTGTTCCCTCGCCAACTATTCACTTCATTATAAGCAGAGATTGTTTTTACTCCTACCTCCTTTCTTTGTATCCTCAGTGCCTAGCACATGGTAAACACTTAATACATGCTTAATGACTGATTGACATTCAGCCAAATTGGACTACTTGATTTCCCCCCTTCATGTATCTCAATCACCTGCCTCTGTATAATTGCACATGTCTCAACCCCATCCCCCTTTCCAAATATCCATCTATTGGGATCCTGCCACTCTTTAAAGAGAATTCAACTCAACATGTCACCTTTGCTATGAAGCTTCTGTTTCCTTTTTTCCCTTCCTCCAAATTAAAACTAATTTTCTACTTCCTGGAGTCTTGAGAACTTTATACGTCATTATATCCTTATGATGTATTGTGGTTATTTGTGCCTGTGTTCTACTGTCCTGTTGGACTATAAGCTTCATGAAGGCAGGGACCATACCATATTAGTCTGTCTCAGGGCTCACCACAATACTCTGCACATACAAGTATTTTATAAATATTAATTAAATTGCATTTATTTTCAGACTTGGTTGACATATTTGTTAATTTTCCTAAGCTTTTTTCCTTCCCTTTCTTATGTTATTCTTTATGTAAAAGATGACTCTCTGAGTGATCAAGGGAGAGAAGGAGGGATATATTTGGGAAAAATAGTTATGTTAAAAAGATATCAATATATTTTAGTGAATATTCATTTGAACTTCAAGAGTGCTGATTTGGAACTAGAAGACCTGAGATAAGTGCTATTTCTGCTCTATATTACTTATATTATGTTGAGCAAATCATTTCACATCCTTGGGCCCAAGCATCCTTATCTGTAAAATAAGGAAGTTGAACTAAATGACTTCTAAGGTTCCTTACAACTGTCTGATGCTATGGACCTAAAATGAGCATTAAGAGATATTTAGTCTGCCATGGTAATTTGTTCCCCATTTTCCATATGAAATACCATTTAGTTATTGTGGCAAAAGGACTTAAGAGACCTTAGGCCATATAATGTTCTTTATTATTAATGATTTCCAATCTTCTCTCATGGTCTAATAGTAAATGTTGTCATTGTGTAATTGCAATTGCATTCTAAATGTCTAAAATATAGTTCATCACATGTTCTGGCTGAGATTTTTTTCCCAATGTAAGTCATTTAAATAGTAGTCTGGCTGATAATTCCATAACAATTCATAAATGAAAAGAATAGGCATTATCAGAGCCAATTTAACATACCCTGGTTTCTTCAACATATCTAATACATGACATATCCAAATATTTTACTTGTGAGAAAATGACATATATGCATATCTATCTATACATAAAAATTCACATATATATGCTTTTGTGATACAAAATATATGTGTATAATATATATATATATATTAATGATAAAATTATATTTCACAATAATCTACTTAAGGGAATTTTCTTATTTGAAATTTATGAGGTTTTTTGATGGTTAATGGTATGCAAGTGCTTCATTTAAAATTTCCATACTTAATAGATTTTTTAGAGAGCAAGTGTCTTATAGTTAGGACTAAGAGAGGATAATGTATAACACTGATGAGGTAAGAGGAGTCATTTCCATTACTGTGGCCTTAACTCATTTAGAAATGCCCAGTAAGTGATCAACTGGAGGCCCCAAACAGCTTCCCCTCAAAATTCCCATTTTGGAAGGGAGGGAATGATGATAGGCACACCCTTCAGTCAAAACTTCACTATTAACAGTGCTATTAACCTAGTGACTTCTCTCAACATTTCAATTCATTAGAGAAGTTTACTAGGGTGCATTATTTTTGTTTATTTTTACATTTGTCTATATGAGAGACAGATGGAACTTAACCAGGATATCTCAGACGCCTCTGTTGGCAGCTGATTTCCAGCCAGGAGCCCCTGCAGCTGAGCTGTGAAAGTGATTAGCTGGTATCCACTGAGTGACAAGACCGATTGGTTGCTTCCCACAGAGCTGTGATCCTGATTGACAGCTTCAAAATCCTCCTTGAGCACCGCCTATAATTATTTGCCTTTAACAGTGTACCTGGACCAAATGTAGGAACCAGAACGAAGGAGCTGTAGGCAGTTTCCTAAATTTCATTTCCATTTTTCTTCTTTACTTTTAGAGGAGGAGGAAGAAATCAGGTGATCTGGTAGGAGGATGGGATGAACACAAAGACAAACTAGCTTGGCAAATACAAAACTTTTGAGCAAATTTAGTTTACAGACCCCATCAAGTAGGAAAAGTTTTTACTCGCAACTTAATATAGTCCATAATCTCTTCATCCACAAAGTCTCTGTGAGTTAGATTATTTTGAACCTCTATTAAGGCAAAAATGTCAGGTCTCTCGAACATGCCTCCTATTATCTTGATTGCATTGCATTGTTAGAGACGTGAAGTTGTAGAATATAGAGCAAACTAGGAGTCAGGAGGCCTTGTTTGCCATTACCAGTGTCACCTGGAACAAGACATTTAATTCTTCTTGGTCTCATCTGGCCCAAGTAGCAGTAACTTCATTTTACAAGTGGGGAAGCTCTAGCTAGAGTAGACAATCAATCAACTAAGAAACATTTCTTAAATATCTCCTATGTACCAGACATTAAGCCAGGCACTGGGGACTTGGGTAGCAAAATGAAATCATTCCTGTTCTCAGTATATAAATAAGTATATACTGAATGAATATACACCAAAATTCTACGTAAATAAATACAGGGTAATTAGGGAAGGTTGACACTTTCTATTTAGGGGATGAGGAAAGGTTTTATCCAGAAGACAACTTCAGTTGATACTTGAAGAAAGTGAAGAATTATCTGAGGTAGAGGTGAGAAAAGAGTATATTTTAGGCATGGAAGACAGCTAGTGAAAAGTTGGGACATGGAGTGCCATTTGTGAGGGACAAAGATATTTACCTACAATAGAAATTGTGGGAATGGGAGTAATGTATGATGAGACTGGAAAGATAGACAGGGATCAAATTGTAAAGATCTTGAAAAGCCAAACAGATGAGTTTATCTTATAATTTGTAGGCAATAATGCCTGTAAATTTGAGTAGGAGAATGACAGTCAGACATGTTTTTGCTTTGTGGAAGATGAACTAGAGTAGGGGAAAATTTTAAGAATGGAATCCAATTAAGAGGCCACTTCAAGTTAAGGGACATGTTTAAGGTTAAATACTTATTAAAGAGATCTATTAAATTAAGACTAAAATAGACAAATAAATACACAGAAAAACAAATATTTAAATGAAAATAAATGGCTATAACTCCTTAGCACATAGGTTAGAAGCAAATTGAATTCAGCCAAAATACAGTCAAGTTTGTTAGTTGATTGGCAACCCTGGCTAAAAGAGATAGGAAATGAACCCTGGTTTTTATGTTGTGGTTCTATTTCTACCACAAATGAATAACAAATCAGGCATTTGGGGGTAGGCACCTAGGTGGTGCAGTGGACAAAACACCGGCCCTGGATTCAGGAGGACCTAAATTCAAATCCTGTCTCAGACACTTGACACTTACTAGCTGTGTGACCCTGGGTTGTAAGTCACTTAACCCTCATTGCCTCCCCAGACCAAAAAAAAAATAGATCAGGCAGCAAGCATCCATACACATATGTTGTTTAGTCTATGTTGGGCTTTAACCAATACTCTCTTTGAGACTTCTTAAAAGAATCTCTAAGTCAGACAGTGTGGTGTAGTGGGAAGACAACTGGACTTGGACCCAAGAGATATTTGGGTTTGAGTTCTGCTTAAGTTCTGCTACTTAATAGCCTTGTGAAAATGGGCTAGCCACTTCATCTCTCTCAGCTTCAATTTTTCACAATTAAAATAATACTTTGATCACCAGCTTCACAAGCCTTTTATAAGACAACCCCTTTATAAAACATATAGGACTACAAACTTCCTTTCCTGCTGTAACTACTCAGTCTGGTAACCAGCAGTTGCCTAAGCTAAAACTCTAATATGAACAATAAAATCCAACCACAAGCCACCATATTTATAAGTTCCAAAATCTAGGCTGCTTACAATATGAGAAGGAAATGTTGGATATATCCAGATCTTTGGTCTGGATCTTTTTTTTTTCTTTTGTTTTGTAAGCATTTTGGAAAAATGAGCTCTTTTCATTCTTTTTCATTGTAGTCATTGAAAATATAACTAACTGCTGATTGAATGCATGAATTGAAGATGAACTAGATGCCCTGGTGAAAAAGCCTCCTCTAGGGAACTGCTTTACCCTCCCAACAACCTTGACCAAAATTGTTGTCCTGCAATTATAGCAATTTTACCTAATGCAGTGATCAAAAGAACTACCCAAAATGCTGAGACTAAAGAAGCTCTATGTTCATTGGAATATTCTATTTTTATATCAGTAATAGCATAAAATATAAAGAAAACCAAATCAACTTCATAATACTAGCTTGCTATTTCTTCATTGCTTTTTTAAGCCTCATTTATTGTCTTGATTTACTCTTGCCTGTTCCCTCTTTTGTCGTCTGAATTTTCTGTTCTGAAACATTTAATTATCATGCGTTCTGATGGATAAGCTCTCTGATATGGTGTTCTGTTTTGGGTAATGGGGACTACAGTTCCTTTATCACTTTTTGCAAAATAGATTTTCTTAATTAAGTGATCTTTCCACTTATCATTTCCTAACTTGTATTTCTTATCCTCTTGACTTTTGCTCCTGGCTAATAAAAAAAAAAGAGACCAGAAAATTCATCACTCCTCTCTAAATTTTTAGCCCACTTTTTTATTTGAAAGATTTTTTATATACAATTTGCTTTCAACTTTACATCATACATTCAATCTTTCCAAAAGGCCAGAGTTTTCCCACATCTAAAAGTGTACATGTGGGTTAATGTCAAATATAAACCATTTCCACTGCAATGATGAGCCCTGAAAAGCTGGAACATTGGCTTTGGATTGGGCCATCCTCTAACACAGGCAGTGCTTTAAAGAATAAAAAGAAAACTTCATATCTTTCAAATTATGAGATCAGCAATAATTTCATATTTTCAGAATTAATCCAGGCAATGTGGAAGCAGTTGCTTTCATAAAGATTAAAAGGATACACATATCATATAAGCTTTAAACAGATAAATGACAGATATTAATAGTAGCATAATAGATAAACCCGAAGGCACCAGCTTCTGGGATAGGAATTCAATATTTGACAAAAACTGCAAGATGGTATGGCAGAAATTAGGTATAGATAAACATCTTACATCACATACCAAAATAAGGTCAAAATGGGTACATAATTTAGACATAAAGGGTGATACAATAGGTAAATTAAGAGAGGAAAGAATAGTTTACCTCTCAGACCTATGGAGAGGAGAACAATTTATGACCAAACAAGAAATAGAGAATATTAGGAAATGCAAAATGGACCATTTTTATTACTTTAAATTAAAAACGTTTTTGTACAAATAGAAACAAAGCAGCAAAAATTAGAAGGGAAGCAGAAAGATGGGAAACAATTTTTACAGCCAGTATTTCTGATAAAGGCTTCATTTCTAAAATATATAGGGAACTAAATCAAATTTATAAGAATACAGGTCATTCCCTAATTGAGAAATGGTCAAAGGATATGAACAGGCAGTTTTCAGATAAAGAAATCAAAGCTATCTCTTGTGTTATGAAAAAAAAATTCTAAATCACTATTAATTAGAGAAATGCAAATTAAAACAACTTTAGAGTATCCCCTCATAAATATCAGATTGGCTAATATGACAAAAAAGTAAAAATAATAAATGTTGGAGAAGCTGTGGAAAAATTGGAACTCTCATACATTGGTGGTGGAGTTGTGAAGTGATACAACCATTCTGGAGAGTAATTTTGAACTAGCCACAAAGGGCTATGGGACTGTGCATATCCTTTGACCCAGTAATACTAATACTATGTCTGTATCCCAAAGAGATAATAGAAAAAGGAAAAGGACTCACATAGGTAAAAATATTTATAGCAGCTCTCTTTGTGGTGGCAAAGAATGGAAATCGAGGGAATGACTATCATTTGGGGAATGACTGAACAAGTTGTGGTACATGAATGTAATGGAATACTATTGTGCTGTAAGAAATGATGAGAAGGCAGATTTCAGAAAAACCTGGAAAGACTTAAGTGGACTGATGCAGAGTGAAGTGAGCAGAACCAGGACACCATTGTGCACGGTAACAGCAACACTGTGTGATGATCAACTGTGATAGACTTGGCTCTTCTCAGCAAGACAATTCCAAAGAACTCATGATGGAAAATGTTTCCCACATCCAGAAAAAAAGTACTGTGGATTCTGAATGCAGATTGAACCACAATCTTTCTACTTTGGGGTTGTATATTTTTTTATTTTTTGAGGTTTTTCCCTTTTGTTTTCATTCTTCTTTCACAACATGACTAATGCAGAAATACGTTTATTTGATTGTACATATATAATCTATATCAGATTGCTTTCTGTCTTGGGGAGGGGGAGGGAAGAGTGGGAGAGAGAAAAATTTGGAACTAAAAATCTTACGAAAACAAATGTTGAAAACTATCTTTGCATGTAACTGGAAAATAATAAAATAAAATACTCATTATAAAAAAGAGTAACACAATAGATAGTATAAGCAAATTAGGAGAAAATGGAATAGTTCACCTGTCAGATCCTTGGAGAAGGGAAGAATTTATAACCAAACAAAAGATAGAGAACATTATGAAATGCAAAATGGATAATTTTGATTATAATAAATTAAAAACCTTTTGCACAAACAAAACTAATAAAACTAAGATTAGAAGGAAGGCAGAAAGCTGGGAAACAATTTTATAGTGTGTCTAATAAAGCCTCATTTCTCAAATATATAGAGAACTGAATCAAATTTATAAGAATACATCATTTCCCAATTGTTAAATAGTTAAAGGATATAAATAGGCAGCTTTTAGATGAAGAAATCAAAGCTATGTATAATCATATGAAAAAAATTCTCTGAATCATTACTGATTAGATGAATGCAAATTAAAATAAGTGTGAGGTACAACCTCACACCTATTAGATTGGCTAATATGACATGAAAGGCAAAAATATAAATGTTGGAGAAAATATGGGAAAATTGGGACACTAATGCATTGTTGGTGGAATTGGTAACTGATCGAACCATTCTGGAGAGCAATTTGGTACTCTAACCAAAGGACTATAAAACTAGGCATCCCCTTTTATCTAGCAATATCACTATGATATCTGTTTCCCAAAAAGATCATAAAAGGGAGGAAAGGACCTACATGTACAAAATATTTATTGAACCTGTTTTTGTGCTGGCAAAGAAATAGAAATTAAGGAGATGCTCATCACTTGGGGAATGACTGAATAATTTGTGGTATATGAATGTAACAAAATACTATTGTGGTATAAAGAATCATAAGCAGATGGATTTCAGAAAAACCTAGAAAGACTTAAAATGAAATGATGTTGAGTGAAGTGAGCAGAACGAGGAGAACACTGCACACAGTAACAACCACATTGTGGCACGATCAACTATGATTGACTGAGCTGTTCTCAGAAATACAATGATCCAAGACAATTCCCAAAGACTGATGATGGAAAATGTTCTCCACATCCAGAGAATGAACTGATGGGGTCTGAATGGATATTGAAACAAACTATTTTCACTTTCTTTGTGTTTTTTTGTGTGTTTTTCCTGTTGTTCTGTTTCTTCTTTTACAAGTTGACTAATATGGAAATATATTTTACATGATTACACACCTACGTAAGTTGCTTTCTGTCTTGGGGAAGAGGGAGGGGAGGGATGTAGGGAGAAAAAATTGGAACACAAAATCTTATACAACATGAATATTGTCAATAGTCTACATGTAATTGGGAAAAAATAAAATAGTATTTATATTAAAAAATAAGTCCAAAAAGAATAACACCATAAAAATAAAATGAGTAAAGAATAAATTACCTTTCAAATTTGTGGATTGGTTAAGTATCTATGACCAAACTAGGAGAGAGATCACAAAAGTTTTAAAAATTGATACCATAAAGTTTTTATATGAAGAAAGTGAATTTGGTTAATTTTAGAAGAGAAGCAGATAAAGGGGGAGAAAAATGCTGAAAATTATGTTGACAAGAGTCTCATTTTCAAGATGTAAAAAGAACTGATTCAAATCAATAAGAGTAAGAGCCATTCCACAATTAATAAGTAGTCAAATGATATAAACAAGAGTTGACTGAGGAAGAAATCCAAGCTATTGACAACCATGTAAAAATGCTACAAATAACTAATTAGAGAACTGCAAACTAAAGAAATCCCATAGTCCTACCTCATACTCATTGGATTCATAAAAGTGACCAAAAGAGAAAATCAGAAATTTTATAGAGATTGCAGTGAAAATGGACACTGTTGTTAGACATGAGAAATGATATAAGCTTTCTGGAAAGTAATTTGGAATTATGCTCCTCAAATTACTAAACTCAGAGTATACCCTTTCCCCCAGTAATACCACTACTGGGCTTATATCCAAAAAAGAGATCAAAGAAAGAGTATATGGACCTATATGTAGAAAAATATTATAACTTTTCTATTTATAGGAGCAATACATTGGAAACTACGGTATGACCTATCAATTGGGAAATGGCTTAACAAATTATGGCAAAAAGGTGAAATAGAAACAGCAATTTAGCTGAACTTGCCCATCACTCTCCTCCAAAGAACTTTAAAATAATGTATCAAATCCAATTTTGGACTGACAGAGTTAGCAAAGGGTCAGGTTAAAACATTTTTGCAGTCTAAGACAATTTAGGAGTTTGGCAGGAGAGGTTTGTGACACCTGGGTGGGGCTGGGTTGGAACACACACAATAATAGCACCAGCTGTGGTCATTGGAGATGACCAAAACAGCAGGAATAACAGCTTCAGGAGCTCTCAGTGCAGAGAAGGCAAGGGGGTTAGACAACTGGTCAGAAATAAATTACAGGGGATTCTTTTCTGGCATTATGACAACTGTAGCTAAGTGGTAATTTTGTTGCTCATATGTAGTTCAGGGTTGCAATTGCAGGGCAGAAAGGAACATTTTTGGTCAATCAAAAGGGAAGAGGGATCCTGATCCCAATTCAAAGGCTTTGAAGAGCTCTAGTGCTTGTGGCTACAGGTGAACAGGGAACCTTCTTGCATAAAGACTAGAGTGCAAACCAGTAGAGCAGTCACCATGCTTCTCCCCAGATCACACCACCTTGAAAGCACTGAAAAACTGAATTATCTACAAAACTAGCTCTGAAAACAGCAGCATGAAAACATCTTGAGCTTGTCATAGATCCTTTTAAATTTGTGGATTGGTTAAGTATCTATGACCAAACTAGGAGAGGGATCACAAAATTGATCCTCCAACCCTTTCCTGGCAAGGCATTCCCTCTTCAGTTTCATTTCTTAGCATTACTAGCTTGCTTCCTTATTCACCTTGAGCACAAAGTTCCACATGAAGTCTTTCCATCCTCTACCAGCTAGGGCCTCCTCCCTCACAATTACTTTATATATGGTTGTATATATTTGTATATATACATGTATAGGTATATGTTGCATCTTGGAGCAAGACATGATCCTCAAGGTAATGGCTATTTCGTTTTTGATTTTGTATCTCTAGGCTCTAGGAGAGTGTCTGGCACATAGTAGGCTCTTAATAAATGCATGGTTTTTTTTTTCAATTTCTTAGAGAGTCATTGACAAATTAAACCAAGTGCAACAACAAAAAAATTCAGATAGGGAGGAGTCTAAAAAATGTTCCATGAGAAATAGTTGAAGGAATTGAGGTTGTGTTGCCTAGGAGGAGATTAGGAGAATAATCATCTTATAATTTTTGAAATATTATTCTGTGGGTTACATAGGTGGCACAGTGGATAGAGCAATCACCCTGGAGTCAGGAGAACCTAAGTTTAAATCTGGCTTCATAAACTTGACATGTATTAGCTTTGTGACCCTGGGCAAGTCACCTAAGCCTAATTGCCTTACCAAAAATAAAGAAAGGGAAGGGGAGGGGAGGGGAGGGAACCAATAAAGGGTTAGACTTGAAGGAAAAACTGAATTTGAACCCTACCATAGACACCAATCATGGACAAGTTACTAAATCTCTCTTATTTCCAAGTTAACTCTCTATCAATTGATAGATTAATATTTATGTGGGTTAAGGGAGTTCCCACACCATCCAAATTATGGATTCCTCACCTAATGATGCAAAAGATGAAGGTAACATTCTGTGTTATTTAGGAAAGAACTAGAATTTTTATGAGACAGACGAGAAAATTTCTTTCCAATTATATGTAAAGATAGTTTTCAACATTCATTTTTATAAGATTTTTAGTTCCTCAACATGACTAATGAAGAAATATATTTAATGTGATTATACATATATGTTATATCAGAATCCTTGTTTTTCTTTTCTTTTTTGCAAGGCAATGAGTGTTAAGTGACTTGCCCAGGGTCATACAGCTAGTAAATGTCAAGTGACTGAGCCCAGATTTGAACTCAGGACCTCCTGAATCCAGGGCTGGTGCTTTATCTACTGCACCATCTAGCTGTCCCCGTGCTTGCTGTCTTAAGGAAGAGGGAGGGAAGGGATGGAGAGAGAAAAATTTGGAACTCAAGATCTTTAGGGGGCAGCTAGGTTACACATTGGATTAAGCACTGGCCATAGCTTCAGGAGAACCTGAGTTCAAATCTGACCTCAGACACTTGACATTTACTGGCTGTGTGACCCAGGGAGTCATTTCACCCTCATTGCCCTGCAAAAAAAAAAATGGACTTCCTGTGTGGAGCCAAGATGGTGGAGGACAGGTAGTGACTACTCAGAGCTCTCCCCCAAATCCCTCCAAATCCCTTCAAATAATGACATAAAACAATTCCTGGAGCAGCAGAACCCAATAAAGGATGGGGTAAGATCATTTTCCAGTCAAAGACAGCTTGGAAGGTTGGCAGGAAAGGTCTGTTAAACTGGGGTGAGAATAGAGTGCATATCTAGGCTGTACCACACAGATCCAGTCCCAGAGAATCAGGCCACTAGAGCCTTGGAATAAGCTGAGGCAGCAGCTACTTCTGGAACTCAGTTCACGGAACAGTGTGGGGGTCTAGTGGTTGGCCAGGGGTAGATTGCAGGGGTCTCTGTTGGTGCTGAGGCAGAACTTTGTTGTGTTGCCTATGCTCAGAACCAGGAAATAATCTTGAGTGTTAGCCCAGGTGGGCAAGGGGTGTAGGCACACCATAGCTTGCAACCACAGTGAAACAGAATTATGTTCCTGGGTTAAAGAGCAAGCAGGCCTCTGGTTACTTACAGGCCAGAGCACAGGCCACAGGAATGTAGAATGTGTCTCTCCTTAAATCATACCACCTCGGACCCCCTGAAGCTTTAGACAGTGTGCCCTGGAAGCAGTGCCCCACTTTAAGATGGATTTAAAAGTCAAGAAATAGGCTGCCAAATGAGTAGGCAGAAAAAAAATGTGGACACTAGAAAACTATCTTTACATATAACTGGAAAAAAATGAAATACTATTAATATTGGGGGAAAAGATTTTGAGTTCCAAATTTTTCTTCCTCCTTCATTCCCCTCACCCTCCTCCAAGACAGGAAGCCATCTTATGTAGTTTATGCATGTGCAATTATGTAAAACCTATTTCCACATTAGTCATATTGTGAAAGAAGAAACAAAACAAAAGAACTAGCCATTTGGGCATAGATGCAAATTGTTTTCCAGAATAGTTGGATCAGTTCACAACTCCACCAACAATGCATTAATGTCCCATTTTTTTCCACATCTTCTCCAACATCTATTTTTTTCATATTACCAAATCTGATAAGTGTGAGGTTGTACCTGAGAGTTGTTTAATTTGTATTTATCCATTCAATTGTTATTTAGAGCATTTTTTTCATGACCATAGATAGCACTAATATCTTCATCTGAAAACTGCCTGATCATATCCTTTGACCATTTTACAATTGGGAAATGACTTGAATCCTTTTTAATTTGATTCAGTTATCTATATATTTGAGAAATGAGGCTGGTATCAGAAACACTGGCTATAAAATGACTTCCTAGCTTTCTACTTAACTTCTAATCTTGGTTGCATTTGGTTTTGTTTGTGCAAAGCATTTTTAATTTACTATAATCAAAATTATCCATTTTGCATTTCATAATATTCTCTATTTCTTGTCTGGTAATAAATGCTTCCCTTCTCCAAAGATCTGACAGGTAAACTTACTTGGTCTCCTAATTTGCTGATGGTATCACCCTTTATGTCTTAATCATGTACCCATTTTAATTTTATTTGACTTTATGTGGTGTGTGATGCTGGCCTATGCCTAGTTTCTGCCATACTATTTTCTAGTTTTCCCAGCAGATTTTGTCAAATAGTTAATTCTTTTCCCAGAAGCTGGAGTCTTTGTGTTTATCAAACAGTAAATTAGGATAGTCATTTACTATTATGTCTTATGTACCTAATGTAGTCTACTGACCCACCATTCTACATCTCAGCCAGTACCAAATCGTTTTTTTTTGTTTGTTTGTTTTTGTTTTTGTTTTTGTTTTTGCAGGGCAATGGGGGTTAAGTGACTTGCCCAGGGTCACACAGCTAGTAACTGTCAAGTGTCTGAGGCTGGATTTGAACTCAGGTATCCTGAATCCAAGGCTGGTGCTTTATCCACTGTACCACCTAGCTGTCCCTAGTACCAAAATAGTTTTGATGATTGCTGCTTTATAATATAATTTTAGATCTGGCACAGGTAGGCTACCTTCCTTTCAATTTTTTTTCATTAATTCCCTTTCTATTCTTCACCTTTTGTTCTTTCAGATGAATTTTGTTATTATATTTTCTAGCTTTCTAAAATAATTTTTGGTATTTGGCATGGCATCAAATAAGGAATTAACTTAAATAGAGTTCTAATTTTTTTATAATATTAGCTTGGCCTACACACAAGCAATTTAAATTTTTCCAAATGTTTAGATCTGACTTTAGTTGTGTGAAAAATTTTGTAATTGTGTTCATATAGTACCTGGGATTGTCTTGGCTCCCAGATACTAGACTTCCAAATATTTTATATTGCCTACAGTTATTTCAAATGGAATTTCTCTACCTCATAATGCAGAGTTTTGTTAGTAATATATAGAAATGCTGATGATTTATGTGGGTTTATTTTATATCCTGAAAATTTGCAAAAATTGTTAATTATTTCAAGTGCTTTAAAAATTATCTTTAATTAGTCTTTATTTGATTATACTATCGTATCATCTGCAAAGTGTGATATTTTTGTTTCCTCATTGCCTTT
The DNA here is from genome assembly GCF_019393635.1 of Dromiciops gliroides. Taxonomy (NCBI): domain Eukaryota; kingdom Metazoa; phylum Chordata; class Mammalia; order Microbiotheria; family Microbiotheriidae; genus Dromiciops; species Dromiciops gliroides. The sequence goes on along the minus strand of NC_057862.1, from coordinate 326,381,684 downwards.
TCTAATTCCTTCATTTTTTTCTTCTCATTGCTAAAGCTAACATTTCTAATACAATGTTGAATAATGGTGGTAATAATAGGCATCCTTGCTTCACTCCATATCTTATTGGGAATGCTTACTGATAATTTTAGATAGATACTAATTATCATTTTAAAGAAAATTCCATTTATTCTTATGCTCTTTGGTAATTTTAATAGAAATGGGTTCTGTATTTTGTGAAAGCTTTTTTTCTGCATCTATTGAGCTAATCATCCAATTTCTATTAATTTTGTTACTGATATGTCAATTATGCTGATAGTTTTCCTAATATTGAACTAACTCTCTATTCCTGGTATAAATCCCACCTGGTCATAATGTATTATAAATTACTGTAATCTCTTTGATAATATTTTATTTGTTTTTTATGAATATTCATTAGGGAAATTGGTTTATAATTTTCTTTTTCTTTTAGCTCTTCTTGGATTATGTATCAGCATTATATTTGTGTCATAAAAGGAATTTGATGGGATTCCACATGTTTTTGCAAATAGTTTATATAATATTGGAATTAATTGTTCTTTAAATCCTTGGTAGAATTTGCTTATATATTGATTTGTACATGGATATTTTTTCTTATGGTATTCACTGATTTTGTGTTCAATTTCTTTTTTCTAAAGTAGTGTTAAGCATTTTATTTCCTCTTTTGTTGATCTGGGCAATTCATGTTTTGTAAATATTCACCCCTTCACTTAGATTGCAAGACTTTTTGGCATACAGCTCAGCAAAATAACTCCCAATTATTCTGTTAATTTCTTCTTCATTGGTGGTAAATTCACCCTTTTAATTTTAATACTTGCAATTTGGTTTTCTTTCTTTTTTAAAAAAATTAAATTAACCATTTTTATCTATATTATTTTATTTACCTTTCCTTTGATCTACTCTTTATTTTATTCATGTGAGCATTTAGAGAAATAAATTTCCCCCTAAGTACTGATTTAGCTGCATCTCATAAATTGTGGTATGATGTCTAATTATTATCATTCTCTCTGATGAATTTATTGATATTTCTATCATGTTGTTTGATCTACTCATTCTTTAGGATTAGATTATTTAGTTTACAATTGATTTTTAATTTATTTTTCCATGGCTCTTCATTACATGTAATTTTTCCCAGTCCTTTTTGTTTGTTCGTTTGTTTGTTTGTTTTTGTGGGGCACATTGGTTTAAGTGATTTGCCCAGGGTCACACAGCTAGTAAGTGTCAAGTGTCTGAGGCCTGATTTGAATTCAGGTAATCCTGAATTCAGGGCCAGTGCTTTATCCACTGAGCCACCTAGCTGCCAATTACATGTAATTTTTATTGCACGATGATCTGAAAAGAATGAATATAATATTTCTGCCTTTCTACATCTTATTGTGAGGTTTTTAATGCCCTAATACATGGTCAACATTTTTTGTGCAGGTGCAATGTACTACTGAGAAAAATGTATATTCCTTTCCATCCTTATTCAATTTTCTCCAGAGGTCTATCATATCCATATTTTCTAAAATTCTATTCACCTCCTTAACTTTTTTTCTTATTTGTTTTGTGGTTGGGTTTATTTAGTTCTGAGAGTGAGAGGTTGAGGTTCCCCACTAGTATAGTTTGGAAATCTATTTCATTTAACTTCGCTAAGAATCTGGATGCTCTACCACCTGGTATATATACATTTGGTGTCGATATTACTTTATTTTCTATGGTACCTTTTAGCAAGATATGTTTTCTTTCCTTATCACTTTTATTTTTACTTTTTTAAAAAGTATTTTATTATTTTCTAGTTACATGTAAAGATAGTTTTCAACATTTGTTTTCATAGGATTTTTAGTTCCAAATTTTTCTCCACCCTTCCTTCTCTCCCCTCTCTCCAAGAGAGGAAGTCATCTGATATAGGTTATATATGTATAATCACATTAAACATATTTCTGCATTAGTCATATTGTGAAAGAAGAATCAGAAAACAAGGGGAAAACCTCAAAAAAGAAAAAAAATAGTCAAAAAGTGGAAGTTGTATGGTTCAATCTGCATTCAGACTCCACAATACTTTTTTTTTTCTGGATGTGGAGAACATTTTCTATCATGAGTACTTTGAAATTGTTTTGGATCATCACACTGCTGAGAAGAACCAAATCTATCACAGTTGATAATCACACAATGTTGCTGTTACTGTGTACAATGTTCTCCAGGTTCTGCTCATCTCACTCAGCATCAGTTTATGTAACTCCTTCAAGGTTTCTCTGAAATCCTCCTGCTACTCATTTCTTACATCACAATAGTATTGCATTACATACCACAACTTGTTTAGCCATTCCTCAATCGATTGGCATTCCCTCAATTTCCAAATCTTTGCCACCACAAAGAGAGCTACTATAAATATTTTTGTCCTTGTGGGTCTTTTTCCCTCCTCTATGATCTCTTTGGGATACAGACCTAGTAGTGCTATTACTGGGTCAAAGGGTATGAACAGTCCCATAGTCTTTTGAGCATAATTGCAAATTGCTCTCCAGAATGGTTGAATCAGTTCACAGCTCCACCAACAATGCATTAGTGTTTCACTTTTTCCACAGCTTCTCCAACATTTATTATTTTACTTTTTTGTCATATTATCCAATCTGATAGGTGTGAGGTGGTACCTCAGAATTGTTATAATTTGCATTTCTCTAATTAATATTGACTTAGAGCATTGTTTTCATCTGAAATCTGACTGTTCATATCCTTTTATCATTTCTAAATTGGCCTTCCTTATCTCTTTTAATTAGATTCATTTCTGCTTTTGCTTTGTCTGAGATAAAGATTGCTACCCCTCTTTTTGCTTTGTTTTGTTTGTTTGTTTTTACTTTAGCCATAGTGTAATAGATTCTGTTCCAGCCTTTTACCTATACTCTGTGTATACCTCTCCGTCAGATATGTTTCTTGTAAACAATATATAGTGGCAGTTGGTGGCTCAGTGGACAGAGCACCAGCCCTGGATTCAGGAGGACCTGAGTTCAAATATGCCTCAGACACTTGACACTAAGTAGCTGTGTGACCCTGGGCAAGTCACTTAACCTTCATTACCCCAACAACAACAAAAAAAAAAGAACAACATATTGTTGGACTCTGGTTTTGAATCCAATCTATTTCCTGCTTCCATTTTGTGAGATAGTTCATCCCATTCATATTTTCAGTTAGGATTACTTATTTTATATTTCCCTCCATCCTATTTTGCCCCTGTTTATATTTTTCTTTCTCCTTTTGCCTTGTCCCTTCTTTCTAGCATTTTGCCTCTGACCACCACCCCACACAAGCAGCACCCATCACTTTTCTTTCCACTTTACATTTTTTACTTGTGTTTTCTCTTATGTCCTCTCTTCTATCAGCTCCCTACCTTTTTTTCTTTCCTCCTTCCCCTCTTACTTCTCTATAGAGAAAGATAAATTCCTATGCCTGACTTGTTGTGTATATTATTCCCTCTTTGGGCAAATTATGATGAAAGTAAGGTTCAAACAATGCCCACCCCCTTCCTTCTTTCCCTCTATTTTAATAGGTCTTTTTTTTACTGCTGTATGTGATATAATTTACTCTATTCTGTCTTCCCCTTACTCTTCTCCCAGTACAATCTTTTTTTCATCCCTTCATCTTTTTATATTGTCATATCAAAGTTAAGCTACATGTAAACCCTCTGTCTATGTATACTCCTTCAAAATATCCTAGTACAGAGAGAATTCTTAAAAGTTACAAATATCATCTTTCCACAGAGGAATATAAACAGTTTAACCTTATTGAATGACATGTGGGGTTTTTTTTGTTTGTTTAGTTTTTTATGCTCCTCTTCAGTCTTGTATTTGAAGATCAAATTTTCCATTCAGTTATGATCTTTTCATCAGGAAAATTTGAAAGCCACCTCTTTCATGAAATATCCATCTCTTCTCCTAAATGATTATGCTCAATTTTACTGGGTAGTTGATTCTTGGTTGTAATATAAGCCCCTTTGCCTTCTGGAATATCATATTCCAAGCACCCTGATTCTTTAATGTAGAAGCTGTTAAGTCCTATGTAATCTTGCCTGTGTCTCCTTGATATTTTTATTGTTTCTTTCTACCTACTTGCAATATTTTCTCCTTGACCTTGGAATTTTGGAATTTGGCTATAATATTCCTGGAGTTTTCATTTTTGGATCTCTTTCTGGAGGTGATTGGTGGATTCTTTCAATTACTATTTAACCCTCTGGTTGTATTATATCAGGGTAGTTTTCCTTGATGATTTCTTGAAAGATGCTGTCCATATTATATTTTTTGTATCTTAGCTTTCAGATAATCCAATAATTCTTAAATTATATTTCCTGGATCTATTTATCAGGTGCGTTGTTTTTTTTTAAATGAGGTATTTTATATTTTCTTCTATCTTTTCATTCTTTTAATTTTGTTTGACTGATTCTTGAGGTGTCATAGAGTCATTAGTTTCTACTTGTTCAATTATTTTTATTTTTGTGGGGCAATGAGAGTTAAGTGACTTGTCCAGGGTCACACAGCTAGTAAATGTCAAGTGTCTGAGTCTGGACTTGAACTCAGGTCCCCCCTGGATCCAGGGCTGTTACTTTTTTAATTGTGCCACCTAGCTGCCCCACCCAATTATAATTTTTAAGGAATTATTTTCCTCAGTTAGACTTTGTACCTCGTTTTCCATTTGAACAGTTCTATTTTTTAAAACAGTATTTTATTTTATTTTTTGCAATTATATGTAAAGATAGTTTTCAGCATTCATTTTTGGAACATTTTGAGTTCTAAGTTTTTCTCCCTACCTTCCCATGCCCCTCCCAAAGACAGGAAGCATTCAGATATAGGTTAGAAATTATAGTCATGTTAAAAATATTTCCACATTAGTCATGTTGTGAGAGAAGAAGCTGAATAAAAGGGAAAAAACCACAAGAAAGAAGAAACAAAACAATAGCAACAACAACAACAAAATGAAATTAATATGCTTCAATTTGCATACAGACTCTGTAATTCTTTTTCTGGATGTGGAAAGCATTTTACATCACAAGTCTTTTGGCATTGTCTTGAGAAGAGATAACTCTATCATAGTTGATGATCATACAATGTTGTTACTGTGTACAATGATGTACTGGTTCTGCTCATTTCACATAGCATCAATTCATGTGTCTTTCCAGTTTTTCTAAAATCTGCCAGCTCATCACTAATTCTACTTTTTTAAGGAATTGTTTCTTTCAGTCAATTTTTGATCTTCCTTTTTCAAGTAGTTGACTCTTTTTTTGTATAACTACCATTTTTTCCCAATTTTTTTGTACCTCTCTTATTTGATTTTTTAAATCCTTTTAAAACTCTTACAAGGATTTTTGTACTTGGGGCCAATTCATATTCTACTTTGAGGCTTCTTGTATAAGCATTTTGACATTTTTGCTCTTTTCTAAGTTTGTGTTTTGATCTTCCCTGTCACCATAATAGCTTTCTATGATCAGGGCTTTTCTCTGGGTTTTGCTCATTTTTCAGTCTATTTCATGACTTTTAAAGTTGAGCTTCCTGCAGAACATAGGGCACTGTCCCAAGCTTCTTGTGCTAGGGGTCAGGGACCTGGTGACTGGCTTTCTGCACCATAGGGCCTTAGGTGCTGGTGGCTTGTCTACTGTGTTGGGGCAGCATGGCCTAGTTGTACCTGCTGTGCCCTGGGCTCTGGGGCTGGCAGTTTGTCTTCTATGCTAAAGCTGAAAGCCTCACAGATGGCCTGCTATGCCTCAGGCCTGCTGAGCCAGGTTTGAAAAGCCTCAGTTGCTTATATATACTATGGCTAAGAGCCTCTTGCTAGCTTGGTCAGATACTGTCTGCACTGGGCTGCACTCCCATTTTTCCCAAGAGAGACAGACATTTCCTGAAATCCTTCTAAATTATCTTAAGCTGCAAAATTGTTTCACTCTGTCTTTTTGTAGGTTCTGTCACTACAGAATACATTTAGAATCTTGATTTAACATTGTTTCTGATGGGCATTGGGGAGAGCTCAGGAAACTTCCTGGCTTTTCTCTACATCTCAGAGATTAAAGGTAGATTAAATTTTCTCATAAGTAGTTCTTTTCACTAATTAGGATATTATATGACATAGTGACCTCCCTACTATTACTGCTGCTGCTGCTACTACTACTACTACTTCTACCACCGCCAATGCCACTACTAAGACTAGTACTACTATCACTGAGTGAACTAGCATTTATATAGCACTTTAAGATTTGAAAAATATAAATATTATTCCATTTTATCCTCATAACAACCCTGGGAGATAGGTCCTATTTTTAAGTTTATTTTATAGATGTGGAAACAGAGGTATAAAGAGGTTCGCTGAGATCCAAGATAATTCCAAAGGACTCATGGCGGAAAATGCTCTCCACATCCCAAAAAAAATAACTGTGGAATCTGGATGCATATTGAACCATACTGTTTCTACTTTTTTTTCTTTTATGAGGTCTTTCCCTTTTGTTCTGATTCTTCTTTCACAACCTGATTAATGTAGAAATATGTTTGATATGATTGTACATATATAATCTATTTCAGAGTGCTTGCTATCTTGGGGAGGGCGGAGGGAAGGGAGGGAGGGAGAAAAATTTGGAACTAGAAATCTTATACAAAAACAAATGTAAAACTATCTCTGCATGTAACTAGAAAATAATAAAATACTTTCACTATAAAGAAAAAAAAGATTCATTGAATTACCCTTGATCACATGGCTATTAATTGCCAGAGGTAGGATTTGAGATCAGGTTTTCCTTTCTCCAGGTCTAGCACTCAGCTGATTAATCATCATGGATGTAGTTCAGCACTATTGGGCTGTAGCTGCAACTAGATGACCTCTTTGGTTCATTTCAAGTGTTTGATTCTCTTAGGTCCTTACAGCATTTTGGTTTGATTTGGTCCTACTTGAAGGCAGACAGATGCTATTTGATGTCATCTTGAGATACCTTTGGCAAGTTTATATTTATTGTACTTTCTTCACACAGACTTACATCATTGTGACATTTGGGAAACTAGAAGACTTCTACTTAAAAGTTCCACTGCTAACCTTTTCAGTAGATCCTCAAATAACTTTAATATCATTAGAACCTAAGACATCTTTTTAAGTTTTCAGGTTTTCCTAAATCCTCTTTTTCTTACCAAGGAGGCTCCACTGAGCCAACAATATGCATGTAGGTTTAAGATCTTCTCAGTATCTCACGGAACAATGAATAAAGGAAAGTGTTTAGAGAAGCAGTCTTCTTTAGGTCACTGCTTCTGAAAAGTTATTTGGTTTTTCCTGTTATCTTCCAAGATTCTAGGTGATTTTGGTATGTCCAGATCCTAAGTTTCCTTTATTCAGACCATCAGTTTTTCCCTATCTTTTGTTCACAGCATAGTAAATATGTTCGTTCTGGAGACGATCACTGATAGGATTGGAAAAAACAAGAGCTTTGAATGCTACCAAAGCAACTCTCAATTCCTCAGAATAATAGAATGAGTTCTTCTATGAAAGGTATTCAGAGGAACCATGACAGTGGCAGAGAAGAAGGAGAAAGCCAACACAGGATGTTCACATTCTATGAAATATGTGATGATTAAACTCTGGCCAACTTAAATCCATGGTTTTTGGGAAACTTTGACAACAAATACCAATTAATCCATCATGATGTGGGTTTTTTTTTTGTATTTTAATACAAAAACATATGTCATGGAGACCGTAACGTATGTGATTTTATTAAGAGTGTTTTGAAAGACCAGTATGGTTTCTCCTGTCAGGTTGCCAATGATATAGACAGATAGTATGAAAGAATGTAGATATCCCTAAAAATAAAGGGAAAGTTTATGAGGCAGAGACATAATTCACCTGAAATCACAATGAAGAGGCTGCTGGATCCAAGAAGGATCCCAAATATATTTTCATCTAACATTGCTTCAATAGGCCCACTTTAACAGAAATCTAAATCTTCTTTAAGGATATCATATTACTTGAAAAATGCTCCACTTGTGGTTACTCTCCAACTTTCCATGAATCACATGGTAGGAGATATGCTAGAATGTGGGAGAGGTATTTCTTCTTTTTCAATGCCACTTCCAGAATATTCCTCTACCATCATCACTTAATAGCAATTTCTCATTTTATGCCTATTACTTCAGTTTTTACTAGCAACCCATCCTTCTGAGTATGATAATCAACATCTGGATTATTTTTCTCCATTTAAAAAAGTTTAAAACGTAGCTCATTCTTATTTTACTTTAAAAGTCATTATATGGGAAGGTTTTCTTAAAAGGGCAAGAAGGAAAGATTCAGAAGAAAATTTAGGCAACATAAATTTTGAAGTCAATAAAATATTATTTATTTAAAACTAAAATAACTAAAGCTGGCATAGTGCAAAGCAGGACTCAGCTGAATTACACCAATATTCCCCTCTAAACAATTTTAAAATAATGCTTCAAATCTAATTGTGGAGCAGCAGAGACAACAAGAGGTCAGAAAGGGACATTTTTCCAGCCTCAGACAACTTGGGAAGTACACAGAGGAGAGGTGTGTAAAACCAGATTGGACACAGGCTTAAAGTAATGTGGGACCACCAAGGGTAAACTTTAGAGGTTGCTAAAACAGTAGCAGAAGATTTGGAACCTCAGACAAAGAAAATAAGGGGGAGTGGGGCCAGAGAACTGGTCAGGAAAAGATTACAGAGGACCCTTTTGAGGCACTGAGTGCCACTAATGTTGATTAGCTACTCTACTGACCCTAAGCAGTTCTGGGTTGTAGTTCCAGAGCAGAGAAGGGGACTTGTGATCAGTCACAAGGGAGCAGGTGTCCTTACTGTAGTTTCAGGGCCAAAAGGAGGACTAGTACTTGGGGTTTGGGGAACAGGGTCCCTCCTGGGTAAAGACCAGAGTGCAGATGAGGAAAGCAGTGATTACAGCCCTCCGTGGATCACACCACCTTGGAAGCAATGAAAACTGAGATTACCAGAAGTTAGCTCTGAAAATGGCAGCATGAAAAAGCCTTGAGCTTGTCACAGTGCCTCCTCATCCACAGGTGAGTAAAGGCCAACTTGAACATAAAGCCCAAAGCCAGGAGATAGGCTAGAAAATGAGCAAGCAACAAATAAAGACTTTGGCCATTAAAAGCTACTACAGTAACAAGGAAGAACAAGATAAATTCTTCTAAGAAGACAGCAATGTGAATGCAGGTACAAGCAAAGCCTCAGAATTGCTAATTGGACCCAAGCCCAGCAAGAATGCCAGGAAAGAGTGAAAGTAAGAGATAAAAGTGCTAGAAGGAAAAATAGGAAAAGAAATGAAAGTGATGCATGAAAATTATGAAAAGAGAATGAACAGTTTCATAAAAGAGGCCCAAAGAAGTCATTAAGATAATACCTCAAAAAACAGAATTGGCCTTTGGTTTGAAAAAAGCACAAACTCACTAGAGAAAATAAATTATTTTAAAAGAAGAATAGGCTAAATGGAAAAGGAGATGCACAAATTCACTGAAGAAGAGAATTTAAGAAGCAAAATTGGCCAAATGGAAAAAGAAGTATAATAGGTCACTGAACAAAATAATTCCTTAAAAATAAGAATTGGGAAAGGAGAAGCTTATAACTCCATGAGAATTCAAGAAAAAAAATAATGCTAAGTCCAGAAAATGAAAAAAAAAACAGAGAAAGTGTGAAATATCTAATAAAAAAGAAAAAAGACCCGAGAAATAGATTGAGGAGAGAGAATTTTTGAATTATCAAAGAAGCCAAAATTCTTGATCAAAAAAGGAACCAAGACATCATATTTCAAGAAATTCTAAGGAAAAACTTCCCCAATATCTTAGATCTGGGAGGGGGGTGTAAAATAGAAATTGACAGAATTGACTGATCCCCTGCTGAAGAAAATCGCAAAGTGAAAACTGCTAGGAATGTTGTAGCCAAATACCAGAACTCCCAAGTCAAGGAGAAAATATTGCAAACAGCTTGAAAAAAGTAATTCAAATATTGTGGAGCCATAATTAGAAACAAACAAGATTTATCTGTTTCCATGTTAAAGTACTAAATCTTAGAATATGATATTCTACAGGGCAAAGGAGCTAGGATAATAAGCAAGAATAACTTATCCAGCAAAACTGAATATAATCCTCCAGGGAAATAATGGATATTTAATGAAATAGAGTGCTTTCAAGCATTTCTGATGAAAAGATGAGAGCTAAATAGAAAATATTACAAATAGGAAACTCAGGAGATGCATAAAAAGGTAAACATGAAAAAGTAATAATAATGAACTCAATAATATTAACTTTTTGCATTCCTATATGAGAAAATGATATACATAACTCCCAAGCACTTTATCATTATTAGGACCATGAAAGAGTCCACAGAGACAGACGTTATGAGTGTTAGTCAATTACATTTAAGTGATCTCCAAAAATGATAAAAAAAAAAATAACAGGCAGTTTTCAGAAGAATAAATCAAGGATACACAGACACACAATCATAGAAAATGCTCTAAATCTCTATTCGTTAGAAGAAAGCAAATGAAAATAATTCTGAAGTACCACCTCAATTTTATCAGAAATGACAAATGCTAGAGGGGATGAGGGAAAGCAGGTACACTAATGATTATTGGTACAGTAGTCAACTGGTACAATTATTCTTTTTTTTTTTTTTTTTTGCTGGGCAATGAGGGTTAAGTGACTTGCCTAAGGTCACACAGCTAGTAAGTATCAAGTGTCTGAGGCTGGATTTGAACTCAGGTACTCCTGAATCCAGGGTCAGTGCTTTATCCACTGCACCACCTAGCTGCCCCCTTGGTCCAACTATTCTTGAGAACAATCTTAGAACCGTGCCCAAAGGGCTACAAAACTGCATGCCCTATAATCTGGAAATATCACTACTACGTTTTTATTCCAAAGAGATCAAAGAGAAAGGAAAATTATCTTATATTTGGAAAAAAACTTTGCAAAGAATTAGAAACTTAAGGGATGTTCATCAACTAGGGAATGGCTGAACTAGTTGTGATATATGTTTGTGAAGGAGTCCAATATACTATAAAAAATATGATGGGGATGGTTTCAGAAAAACATAGGATACCTATATGACCTGATGCAAAGTGAAGTGAGTAGAACCAGGAAATCATTGTGCACAGTAAAAGCAATGAAGTAATATGATTAACTGTGAAAAACCTCATTATTCTTGTCAACAAGATGATTCAAGATAATTCCAAAAGACTCGTCATGGAAAAAAAAATCTATTCATCTTCAGAGAGAGAACTGATGAACTGATGTACATTGAAACATACTTTTCACTTTATTTTCTTTCACTTATGAAAAGTTATATGGCTAACAGTTTGTCATGATTTCACATGTATAATTTATATCATATTATTTGCCTTCTCAGTGGGAGTGGGAGCAATTGGAGGGAGAGATAGAATCTAGAACACACAATTTGAAAAGAAAAGAAAGTTTAAAATAAATAATATTTTTAAAGAAATAAAATAATCTAACTGATGATTTTCTCACCACATCATCCACAGTATTTTCAGAGAATTCAGTATTCATGTCTTAAGATTATCACCTGGATTCACAATAAAAACCAAGATGGCCTTATTAATTTTTTCTTTTACTTCTTTCACTTCCTTTCCTACCTCGTTTCAATTACATGCTAATTGTTCTCTCCCCTAAACACATGAGCAATAAGATCAGATGAAAAGTGAAGTTAGAAGAACCAGAAGATCATTGCATATAGTAACAGCAAAATCATAATAATGAACAACTGTGAAAGACCCAATTATTCTGATCAATGCAATGAATGAAGACAATTCCAAAAGACTCATGATGAAAAAAAAAATGCTATTCACCTCAGGAGAGAGAACTGACAAACTCCGAGTGGAAATTGCACTTTTCCCTGGTTGTCCTCCTATCCTTCCTAGTTTCTTTCCTTTTCTTTTTTTTATCCTCCCCTAGTTTCACATGATCTTTCCAGTCCCTTAATAGGTATGCTTGACAATGGTCCATTTGGGGCCTTTTCATTTCTTCCTATATTCTCTTGTTTGACTTTACTAATTCCCATGACTTTGTGTACCATATCTAGACATATCAATCCTAAATTTACATATCTAGTTCTGACCTCCTTTATCAGTACCAGATCTGAATTTTCACCTAATGAATGGGAAATTTCCATATGCATTTCCCACAACCCCCTCTACCTAATTTTTCTAAGATGGACATCATTATTTTCCCCCTCAGACCTTTTCCTTTTGACATCTCTATTTCTTTCTTTGGCCTTACTTTTCACTTGATCCCCCATGGTTACAATTATATGATGAACTCATTCCTCTCCATCACCCTTCACATTCAGTCCCACAACTTGATCTGAATAGATGTAGAGCTAGATAGTACCAAAGAGTTTACTTAATCTATTTATTTAACAAATAGGGAAACTGAGATCTTATTCAAAACCACACAAGTAGTAAATGGCAGAGCTTGAAACTGTCTTTTAATTCTAAATGTCATGTTCTTTACTTTATATCATGCTTCCTTCCACCTCTTATATCTTTTTTCTTTCTTCCTACAGATACCATCATATGTTAGACTCATTAACATATATGGAGACTATTAAAATAGCCTCCTTTCCCAACCTGCAAACTCTGTATTCTTCCTGAAAGATTCCTTGGTATTGTCATCATGATAATCTAGTCATGTTGCTCCTCTACTCAAAAATTGTTGAAGGTTCCCTTTTGTTTCCCAAACAAAATTCCAGTTCTTCTTTCAAGGTCATCTATAATCTGGCATCACCTAACCTTTGCAAATTTACTTTGTGTCCTAGCTTAGGCTTTTATCACATTTGGAAGTCAATGCTTTGACTGTTGCCTCAGTTACATAACGTGCATACAGTAGCATTTTGACCTTATCTTAGTAGATGCTATGAGATGTTGGTCTATGCCTAGTTTGTAGCCAAAATGCTCTCCAGTTTTCCTGGCAATTTTTGTCAAATTTTGAGTTTTACCCCCAAAGCATGGATCTTTGGGTTTATCAAACATTAGATTACTATAGTCATTTACTACCATGAGTTGTGTACATAATATATCCCATTGATCTACTACTCCATTTTTGAGTCAGTACCAAATTGTTTTGATGACCAGTACTTTGTAATATAGTTTAAAATTTGGTACTGCTAGACTACCTTCACATCTTTTCATTAATTCCGTTGATATTCTTGAATTTTTTTCTTCCAGGTGAATTTTGTTATTATTTTTCTAGCTATATAAAATGATTCTTTAGTAGGTTGATTGGTGTAACACTGAATAAGTAAGTTAATTTAAATAGAATTATTATTTGTATTATATTGGCTCAGCCTATTTATGAAAAATTGCTATTTCTCCAGTTGTTTAGATCAGTCTTTATTTGTTTGAAAAGTGTTTTGTAATTGTGTTTATTTAGTCCCTATTTAGTTTATTTGGTCTTGGCAGGTAGGCTCTCAAGTATTTTATGTGATTTTAAATGGAATTTCTGTTTTGATATCTTCCTGCTGAGTTTTGTTGTAGTATATAGAAATGCTGATGATATATATGGGTTTATTTTATATCCTACAACTTTGCTAAAGTTATGGTTTAAACTAGTTTTTTAGCTAATTATCTAGGGTTTTCTAAGTCTTGTCATTTGCAAAAAGTGATAGTTTTGTTTCCTTATTGCCCATTTTTATTCTTTCATTTTTTTCTTATCTTAGAGCTATAGCTAGGATTTTTAATACTATATTGATTAATAGTAATGATAATGGACAGCCTTGTTTCACCCTCGATCTTACTGGGAAAGAGAAGTCATCATTGTGTGTGTGGGAAGGGGGCAAAGAGGGTTAAGTGACTTGCCCAGAATCACACAGTTAGTCTCAAGTGTCTTAGGCCAGATTTGAACTCAGGTCCTCCTGAATCCAGGGCTGGTGCTTTATCTACTGTGCCACCTAGCTGCCCCTGAGAAGCCATTTTTAATATACCTTTCAAATAAGTTTTAACTTGGAAAGTTGATAAAAATCATACAATATGAGTGTAAATTCACACTCATATTTAGCTAAATTAACTTGACCATTTATCTTATTGGGATTTTTATGATATATTTTCCTTAAAACATATCTACCGGGGGTGGCTAGGTGGAGCAGTGGATAAAGCACTGGCCCTGGATTCAGGAGTACCTGAATTCAAATCCGACCTCAGACACTTGACACTTGCTAGCTGTGTGACCCTAGGCAAGTCACTTAGCCCTCACTGCACTGAAAAAAAAACTAATTAAAACTTAAACCTATACTAAGATTTTTGGGACATTTTGTATATGGGTAACATATTGAATAGAAAAATGGAAAAAATATGGGAAAGGCCTATTGGTATGATGGAGTTCATATTCTGTTTGCCTTGTCTTTACTCTTAGCTAGTACACAAGCTAAATTTTCAAAATCAGAGTCATTACTAGGTGACTTTATATCAGTGCAGTTCTAGTCACTATTGCCTTTTATAAATGGCCCTTCTTGGTGTTAATGCCCTTGAAGTATTATCAAAATTACAAACCTATAGGTTTCTTATTTAGCCAAGCTATGCATATTTCATGCTTGCCCTCATTTCACCCAATACTGTCTGCAAGTGATAAATAATCTCTGTTGCCTTTCACTGGATTTCATAAACTTGGTCAATGCATATCTTTTATTTAGGAGAAATTGCATATTCAATAGGGAGTATAATGAAAACATCTTAACATAGGTTTATGATACATTAGTCAGAACTCAGTGGGGAAAGCATACAAAGTATCTAGAGTTCACTATAATCCCTAGATACTTTTTATATGATCATCCATGATATTACCCTGCTCTCAATGTGAATACAATACTTCATATTTTTTGAAATAGAGTCTAGAAAATAAGTTCCAGACCCAGAGCTATATTGAAATGGAATGAACAGTAAGAAGACTTAGAATTTGGAACCTTGAGTTTCAGTCCCACCTCTGCTGTTTACCAGCTCTGTCACCTCAGACAAGGCACTACATATCATTGAGTATCAGTTTTCTCTTCTATAAAATGGAAATATACATTAACATTTGTACTACCCACCTCAGAGTAATGTTGGAGGTACCAGTGAAATTATGTATGTATGTGAGGAGAGAAGCTGGATTTGTGTGGGCAGCTGGTATATTGGAATAGAAGGGGGAGTAAGAGAATCATGGAGAAAGGAGCTGCTGGGCTGCAGTAACTATGCATTATTGGAAGCAAGGTGATGTTTGTTTCAGGCTGGGCTATATCTGGAACTCTTTCTTCCTCTTTCTTTCTTGTCACTATTCACTGCTCTTCTTTTCTCCTTTTTCTAAAGATAGCTTTACTCTATGTCCTGTACCAGGAGATAACTTTGAGCAACAGGTGAACTGTATTGGACCTTTAAGGGAATTCACATTGGTGATAGTGGTGGTTGTTGTTGTTGTGGTTGCCATTGTTCCTGCTGCTGCTGCTGCTGCTGTTGTTGTTATTCTTGTTGAAGCATAAAAGACTAAATGGGGGGGGGGGAAATTGAGTCAGATAATACATATGGGTTCCCACAGCTTTCTGAATTCCTGATCTGGTGGTAATGAAGAGAGAAGGAAGTAACATTTCAGAATGAGTCTGTGAATTGCTTAAATAGTTTTTATTGCATTTTTATGATCCATGAATGCCTTATTACCCTTCCTTGGCTTTCTTCAACTCTCAGCTAAAACCCTACCTTCTGTAAGAAGCCTTTTATGATTCTCCTTTCAATGGGCCACATTTTTTCCTGTCTATTCATTTTTCTAGACTATTTCTTGACTTTTAACTCCTTCTTAAAGTAGGGCTCTGCCTCCAGGATTCACTGTCCCAAGCTTCAGGGGGTCCAAGGTGGTATGATATAAGGAGAGGCAGGTTCTCCACTCCCCTGGCCTGTGCTCTGGTCTGTAAATATGATTCTCCTTAATGTTAGTGCCTTGCCTCTGAGAATATCTTCAATTTATTTTGTTTGTACAAAGTTGTTTGCATGTTGTATCTCCATTTAACTGTGAGTTCACTGAGAGAAGGAACTCTCTTTGGCCTTTCTTTTTATTGTTGCCACTTAGTACAATGCCTGGAACATTGTAGGTGTTCCTATAATGTTCTATGTCATTTCAGGCTTAATAAATGGTTATTGACTTAATTCATCACATTTTATTACTTGTGATTGAATCACTGGAATGGTAGAGTTAGGCTTGGCTTAAAAGAGTATGTAAAGTGCTTTTTTTATAGTGAACAACAAAATAATTTGGAAAAAACTATATTTGCAGTTGCATAAACTAAATTTGGACCCAGCTCTGCTTGTTAAGATATAAGTAATGTAATTAAATCACTTAAATTCTCTTTGACTCAGTTTCTTTATATGTGGTCTCTAGGTCCTTTCTAATGCTAAATCTGAGTTCTTATGATAAGGATCTTACTCCTAGTTTGATACCTTTTCTAATATACTTCATTACTCCTCTAGGATGAATACAATAAACATATTAGTATGTTTATTCATATACTTTTGCTTGACTAAAGCTTACTTCAATATATTACCAAGTCATGTTTGTAGTTGTTCTGCTTATCATTCCATATGGAAATCCACCCATGTGTTTTCATTGTGTGTAGTTTCTGTATTTTTTTTTTCAAATATGTTTCAAGGAACATCTACTTGACTTAGTTGAGGTTTTTCTTTCGGTCATTAAATATTTCATGGATACTCAGAGTTAGCATAACATAATGAATAGAAATCTGGCCTTGTAGTCAGAAAGACCTGTGTTCAGTCTCTGCCCTTGAGTCATGTTGTTGTTCATTCATTTCAGTCATGTTTGATTTTTCATGACCCATCTATGGTTCCCTTGGCAGAGATACTAGATGGTTTGTCATTTCCTTCTCTAGCTCATTTTAAAGAAGAGAAAATTTAGGCAAACAGGGTTAAAGTTATTTTCCCAGGGTCACACAGTTAGTAAGTGAGTGAGGTCAGATTTGAACTCAGGTCTTCCTGACTCCAGGTCTGGTGTTCTATCCACTGCACCACCCAGCTGTGCATTACTCATACTGTATGACAAGAAATAAGTAAGTTGACCTTGCCACAAGCCAAGCTTGAAGACCATAAATAGCTGATGTGGTCCTAATCTATACCCATGGAAAGAGTTTCTGCACTAGAAATTCTCTCAATGAATATGTTATCTGCAATGCTTAGCAAATTATGTGACTCTATAGATACAATAAACATTTGAATATTATCTGTCAAGATCTGCCTTTTAAAATTTCATATTTTCATCAAGGAGACCTTCAATATATGGAAAGACCATTTTTCATAGAATATAGGCATATGGCCTGATGTTGTATGTTCTCTCTTTTCATTGATCATATTGTCTGTAATCTCTTCCCTTCTTTTGAAACTTTTTTCTTATCCTAAAACCTGATTCCTGAAAACCATTAAAGTTGGATACCCCTGGGGCAACTAGGTGGTACAATGGATAGAGCACTGGCCATGGAGTCAGGAAGATCTGAGTTCAAATCCAGCCTCAGACACTTAACACAAAAACAAACAAAACAAAACAAAATTATTTTTTAAAAAGTTTAAATATTATATGTATTTTGCAATGTATATGCACTCTCCCCAACTTCTTTTTCTTCGGTATCATTGTCTTCCTTAAATAGTACCTCAGGTAATGAGATGTTTGAGTTTAAATGTAGGGGTCCTATCTTCATTGATAGTAAGAAAAATTTTTTTTATAAATTTATATGGCAATCTGCATCCTTTCAGATCTATTCCTTATCCTTATAGGCACCATTATTCACCTATAAGCAATCTTGGGATGATCTGGCTCTCATGGAAAGCTCATTTTCTCCTTCACTGTTCTTTACTGACTTACGAGGCAATACATCCAATAATTTTCTGTCATACTCCTCCACACTGTTTTGCAAAATTACATGCACTCTCTATATTTTATTTTTGTTTTTGAGACTGTGTCTCCTTTTTTTGCCCAGACTGGAAGTGCTGCACTCAGCACTCATAGTCCTGATTTCAATGCTGATTGTCATGGAAACTTTCATCTGCTACTTTGGCAACTTTGGCTGGTTTACCATTAGTTAGGCAGCCTGATAGCCTTTCCACTACTCAGGGTTCACCATATTGGTTCTGGACTTGGTAGTTATACCTTATCTGCTTTAACCCTTCTGCATCTCAGAACTCCCACACTCAAATGATCTGCCACGCTCAGCCTCTCAATTTGCAGTGATTACAGACATGTGCCATCATGCTCTGCTTACCACACTCTCAAATAAAAGTTTTACTTGCTTTCCATGTGCATGTGTGTGGAAAGTTCATTGCAACTGGAGTCAAAGACTTTGGGTTTGAAAGCTACTTCTCCTACTTACTATATGTATAATTTTGATCAAGTCACCTAATTTCTTTCAGCATTCATTTCCACATTTCTAAAATAAAAAAGGTTGGACTACAAAATCTATAAGTTCCTTGTGGTTCTAAATCCTACTGGATGTTATTGAACAAAGTCATAACATCATGACAACAAGAAGCACTAAAAATCCATGTTATCTAAGATCATATAGTCCTTCACTGCAATGTCATAATCCTTTTATTCATTTCAGATTGACTTTCTTTCTCATTTCTCCACAGTGGTTGTGACAAAAATTCTTCTTAAGTTCCAACATTACATCTGTGCCCCTTCTCTAAATGGATGGACATTCCTGAGAAAACTGAGGCCATCCATCATGAAATTCCATTTCTCTTCCTCTATCGTCCAAAATCTTTCTACATCATTAGTCATCCTCACTTTAGTTTTCTCTAGTCTCAAAGGACAGCAGGGCCCTTCACCTTGACAAGGCTAATAACTCTCTCTGTGAGTCACTAATTCGATTATCATTCCATGACTAGAGTTTACTCAAAATATCATCCTACATTTCTCCTCCCTTTCAGAAGAACCACCACAGGAGAAATAATTATGAAAGCCACAGAGAGAAAAGTGTATCCAGGAAGACTGATAATTTTCAAAGCTATAGAGATATCAAAGAGGTAGAAAAGATCATAGAATGATTAAGGAGCCTTTAGTGACCTTTGGGAGGGAGCAGTGACCAGATTACTAAATACTAAGGGGTGACTAGTTCATAAGCAAATGGAGGTAATGAGCATAGACTATTATCTATGAAAGGGAGAAGAGCCTGATGATAGCTTGAGGAAATTGCAGTCATGGAAAGATTTTATTTTAAGGCTAGAGGAGATCTCAGCATAGATAAAGATACTAGGGAAGGAGATATTAACCATGGAGAGACTGAAATGATAGAGAGAGGCTAGGAAGAAGGATTGATGGAATAGATTTCTATGGAAAGCTATTAAACTATTGACAACAGTAGTCTGTATTCATGATCTCCACTTCCTTACCACCTAGTCACCTCTTAATACTTATCAATCTGGCTTCTACTCTCTCCCACCAGTAGTTCTTAATTTTTCTATGATGTTTTCTTAGGTTTTCACCTCTTTGAGATCTCTGTAGCTTTTTGTTTGTTTTTTGTTTGTTTTGTTTTGCAGGGCAATGGGAGTTGAGTGAATTGCTCCGGGTCACACATGATTACTGTGTCAATTGTCTGAGGTTGGATTTGAACTTAGGTCTTCCTGAATCCAGGGCTATTGCTTTATCCACTGTGCTAACTAGTTGCCCCAATATCTCTGTAGCTTTCAAAACTATTGGTCATCATGGATATACTTTTCTGTCTGTGGCTTGATTTTTCAGAAAGGTGTCAGATAGTTCTCTCTTTGTTCTTCCAGCTTCTTTTGATGGATTAGCAACTGTTTCCCACCTCTTAAATGCGGGTTTCCCCAAAGGTTCAATACTTTATTTTTTCCACATACTTTTCCTTGATTATCTCATCTATACAGTTGACTCGCCATTCAACATATACAGTTTTGATCTTTTTCTTTAATACTGGTCTCACAATGTTAAACATATCCAAAACAAAATCTTAACCCTACCCTCTTCAAAGGAAACAGATACACAGAAACCCTTCCCCCTCATAACGTATTTTTTTTAAAATGTCATGTATGAATTACTTCCTAACTTCTATTATACTCTACACATATATAACTGTCCTACCTCAGTAGAATTTAAGCTACTTGAGAGAAGGGGCTGTTATATTAGATTTAATCCAATTCTTTGTGAGAGTGGGGTAACAGTGACTAGAGAGCTAAAGGCCTTAGAAAAGATAGAGTATCTATTGTTGTGCCCTACCAAGCTAATGATCTTTATATCTTCCTCCCACACCAATGATTCTCTATGAGCTCCAGATAAGAAGTAAAGGTGGCTCTTCTTTCAAAGCAAAGGCCCCTTCTACCTCCTAGAATAGTTTATAGAACACATAGAAAAAAGTTTCTAGCTTCATATCCCTTCATCACCTCACTAAGATCATCTTCTGTGTCAGCAGGTAAGATGATGGAACAGTTAACACCTGTAAAAGTGAGAACAATAACAGATACCCCTGGCTTGTTGTGAGGATAAAATGATAATATTTGTAAAGCATTAGCACAATGCCTGACATAGAGTAGGCTCTCAATAAATTCTTATTCCCTTCCTTCCTTCCTTCCTTTTCCTTCCTTCCTATTCCTTATTCCTTCCTTCCTTCCTTCCTTCCTTAATTTCTTCTTCCTTCCATTGGCTATAAAGATGGAAAGGTGGCTAGCAATCAGCATTAAGTAGAGAACTTGTGATGATAAGATTCATATCATAATATGATATCCATTTCTTGGTTAGAAGTTCTTTACCATTCATCTAATAAATGAAAAATCATTCAGTATATCATGCTAACAAGTTCCCAAGGCCAATTGGCCTTTTGAAGCAAAGATCAGAACATCTAAATCCAGAGTTTCCAAAGTCAGAGCAATATTTGTTTCTTGCATTGAGACTTTGTAAACTTATAGTTTACTTTGTAAATTGTAGTTATAATAGGATCAGGTTGTACAGAGATCCCTGGGGCACTGTATCGGAGAACACTTACCTAGTCTGCTTTGGACCATTAATAGCTACTGTCAACTAGGTCCAAAATCAGAAGACTGTACTTGTGTTTATCCTAAATCTCTCAACTTTAAGAATTACAATAATATGAAGGAATTTTTCAAATGTTTTGCTAAATTCTAGGTAAACTAAATTAGACCCAATATGACAGAGACATTCTTCCTACCTTTCAGTGTAGATACAAAATATTGCATAGCAAAAGAGAGAAGCTTAGTAATTTGCCCAAAGTCACACATGCAGCAAGTGGCAGAGCTGGGATTTAGCCCTAGCTTCTATAATTTCAGATTCAGCTTTTTCTCTACTGAACTACATTGCCTCCTCTTACTTGCTATTTGACACTGGCTAAGTCACTTAACCTATATAAACTAGTTTCCTGATCTGTAAAATGAGAATAATAATGCCTATAATACCTACCCACAAGATTGCTGTGAGGAAAAACGAGATCATGTTTATAAAATTATTTGGTAATATTAAAGCACTAAATATATAAATACACTTACAATATTATCAAAAGTGATAAATATCAGTTATAATTATCATGAAAATTTTGTAATAGTTTTATCTCAATTAGGATTGTATAATGTCTTTCAGTAGTTTTCAATAGAATGCTTGTAGAAATACAAAAGTCAATCATGAAAAAAAAAAGAGAGAGAGAAGGCTACATGAACACTTTTGGGGAAATTGCAGTGGAGTCTCTTACAATTATGGGTCCAACTTGGTGGCTTCTTGAGCTTAGATTCTCTGGACATAGGGACAAAGAGAAAGCAAGGAATAACAAACTCCAGAGGGAAGAGCTATAGAAAGGGAGAGCCTTATAAACACCAGCCCAGAAGTTCTGCTTCTCCCTCTTTTAATTTTCTGTTTGCACTATGGGCAGCTCCAGAATGAGAGACTGATGCAAACAGCAGCATTATTGCCCATGACTTATGCTTGCTTACCCCAAACTCATCTGCTTTAACTTCCTTAATGTGCTAATACTGGAAGTTAGCCAAACAGATTATTTACTATTTCTTGAAAACATCCTATGCCCTTCAACCTCTTGGCTTTTTGCCCATGCTCTACTCCCAAAATAATCTTTACAGTCTGTCTCTGCAATTTTAGTCTGATGAAAACTCTTTGCTTCCCTCAGCTGGAAGTGATTTTGACCAATTCTGAACTCTGTACATCTCTTATACACTTAATATCTTCTACTTTATATAATAGTTGTTTGCATACATGACTCATCTCCTGCATAAGATTTTAAGATCCTGGAAGACAAAAAAACAAAACCAAAACCAAAAACAAAACAAAAAACTATAGTGGATAGAGAACCAATATGGCAGTTAGGAAGATTTGCATTCAAGTTCCAGCTCTAATACATACTAAATTTGTGACTATGGGAAAGTCTTACACACACACACACCCCTTAAAGATGTTTTTGATGCATATGCAGATTATCCTTATCAAATTTCTAAATAAATGGAAATGTCAACATAAAAAAAGGCAATCATGGGAGTGACAAACTCACAATGTCACAAGGTATAAAGAGTGAGAGCAATTCTTTTACTTTGTATCCTCAGAACACAACAGAATTTTTTGTGCAAAGCAATTGTCTACTGAACATTTATTGAAATTGGATTGGACATGATATCTAAGTTTTTATCCAATGATGCAGTTTCTAGGCTCTTTTGACCTCCCCTTTGTGGTAAAAGTTTAACATAGGTTAAGCTTTTCAAAGGAAGAGTGGTCATCAGGATCGATGTTTTATATTTTTAAATGTTTTGCATATTTTTCTTGATTCAAGAACTTGTTTAAATTGGTTGTGTTGAGGATATAATTATGTGAGGGTATATTCTCATCTTTGTACTTCTACTTTGATGTCAATTTTCATCTATGTTCTAATGAATAAATGAACTGATTGCACAGAAAAGTGATTCTGAAACCACTTTATTTTTTCTTTTTAGAATTTTATTTTCCAAATTACATGTAAAAACGAATTTTGACATCATTTTTTTAAAACTTTGAGTTTCAACTCTCTTCCTCCCTCACTTCCCACTCCCCACCCCCAAGAACTCAAGAAATTCAATATAAGTTATACATGAGTAGTCATGGAAAATATCTCTACATTAGCTAGGTTCTGAGAGAAAACAGATACAAACAAAACTTCAGGTTAAGGAATTGTCAAAAAAATGTGTTTCAACCTGTTTTCAGATACTATCAGTTCTTTCTCTGTAGATGGATTGCAATTTTCCTAAGTCCTTCAGAGTTAAATTGGATCATTGCCTTGCTAAGAATAACCACATCCTTCACAGTAGGTCATCTTACACTATTGCTGTTATTTTGTATACAGTACATTACACTTTGCTTCAGTTCATGTAGATACTTCCAGGTTTTTCTGATAGCATCCTGTTTATCATAACTTTTATATAGTACCTTAAACTTGACAAAGAATTTTCTTCACAATAGCCCAACAAAGTAGGTACCCATATGTTT